>NC_092037.1:45468806-45703046 GCF_003086295.3 Arachis hypogaea | reverse complement strand
TTTAAAAATCTTATCTTTTCAAAATCTTTTTCAAAAATCATATCTTTTTCATTTTTTTATTATTTTCGAAAATTTTTTCAAAATATTTTCAAAATCTTTTTCTTATCTTTTTATCAAATTTTCAAAATTAAGCTAACAATTAATGTGATTGGTTCAAAAATTTGAAGTTTGTTATTTCTTGTTAAGAAAGGTTCAATCTTTAATTCTAGAATCTTATCTTGTAGTTTCTTGTTAGTTAAGTAATTTTTTAAAATTAAATCTTTTTCAAATATCTTTTTCAAATATATCTTTTTATCTTTTATCTTATCTTTTTCAAAAACTTTATCTTTTTCAAAATTTGATTTCAAAATATCTTATCTAACTCTTATCTTCTTATCTTTTTCAAAATTTGATTTCAAATCTTTTTCAATCAACTAACTAACTTTTGTTTGTTCTTATCTTTTTCAAAACCACCTAACTACTTTTCCCTCTCTAATTTTCGAAAATTCCCCCCTCTTTTTCAAAAATTCTTTTTGTTTTAAATTTTAATTTTAATTATATTTTGTCTTTATTTTCGAAAATCACTAACTCTTTTTCAAAAATTATTTTCGAAAATTCTTTCTCCTCTCTTCTTCTATTTAATTATTAATTACTAACACTTCTCTTCACCTCTCTTCATCTAAGAATCCGAATCTCCTCTTCTTCTTCTACCCCTTTCTTTTCTACTAACATAAAGGAATCTCTATACTGTGACATAGAGGATTCCTTTTCTTTTCTTGTTTTCTTCTCTTTCACATGAGCAGGAACAGGGAAAAGGCACTCTTGTTGAAGTTGATCCAGAACCTGAAAGGACTCTGAAGAGAAAATTAAGAGAAGCTAAATTACAACAATCCAGAAACAACCTTTCAGAAATTTTCGAACAGAGAAGGAATGGCAGCCGAAAACAATAATAATAATAATGCAAGGAGAATGCTTGGTGACTTCACAAAGCCAACATCCAAGTTTGATGGAAGAAGCATCTCCATTCCTGCCATTGGAGCCAATCACTTTGAGCTTAAGCCTCAACTAGTTGCATTAATGCAACAAAACTGCAAGTTTTATGGACTTCCATCTGAAGATCCTTATCAGTTTTAACTGAATTCTTGCAAGTCTGTGATACTGTAAAGACGAATGGAGTTAATCCTGAAGTCTACAGACTCATGCTTTTCCCTTTTGCTGTAAGAGACAGAGCTAGAATATGGTTGGATTCACAACCTAAGGATAGCCTGGACTCCTGGGATAAGCTGGTCACTGCTTCTTGGATAAGTTCTTTCCTCCTCAAAAGCTGAGCAAGCTAAGAGTGGATGTTCAAACCTTCAAGCAAAAAGATGGTGAATCCCTCTATGAAGCTTGGGAAAGATACAAGCAGTTGACCAAGAGATGTCCATCTGACATGTTTTCAGAATGGACCATGTTAGATATATTCTATTATGGTCTATCTGAATTTTCGAAAATGTCATTGGACCATTCTGCAGGTGGATCTATTCACCTGAAGAAAACGCCTGAAGAGGACCAAGAACTCATTGACATGGTTGCTAACAACCAGTTCATGTATACCTCTGAGAGGAATTCCGTGAATAATGGGGTACCTCAGAAGAAAGGAGTTCTTGAAATTGATGCTCTGAATGCCATATTGGCTCAGAACAAAATGTTGACTCAACAGTCAACATAATCTCTCAAAATCTGAATGGATTGCAACATGCATCCAACAGTACTAGAGAGGTAGCTTCTGAAGAAGCTTATGATCCTGAGAACCCTGCCATGGCAGAGGTTAATTACATGGGTGAACCATATGGAAAACCTATAACCCATCATGGAGAAATCATCCAAATTTCTCCTGGAAGGATCAACAAAAGCCTCAACAAGGCTTTAACAATGGTGGACGCAATAGGCTGAACAATAGTAAGCCATATCCATCATCTTCTCAGCAACAGACAGAGAACTCTGAACAAAACAATTCTAATTTAGCCAATATAGTCTCTGATCTGTCAAAGGCCACTTTTAGTTTCATGAATGAAACAGATCCTCCATTAGAAATTTGGAGGCACAAGTAGGCCAGCTGAGTAAGAAAGTCATTGAAACTCCTCCCAGTACTCTCCCAAACAATACAGAAGAAATCCAAAAGGAGAGTGCAAGGCCATTGATTTAATCAAAGTGGCCGAATGCATAAAGGAGGAGGAGGACGAAAATCCTAGTGAGGAAGACCTCCTGGGACGCCCTCAAGCAAGAAGGAGTTTCCTATTAAGGATCCTGAGGAATCTGAGGCTCACCTCGAGACCATAGAGATTCCATTAAATCTCCTTCTGCCATTCATGAGCTCTGAAGAATATTCATCCTCTGAAGAGGATGAAGATGTGACTGGTGAGCAAGTTGCTCAATATCTAGGAGCTATCATGAAGCTGAATGCCAAGCTATTTGGTAATGAGACTTGGGAAAGTGAACCTCCCTTGCTCATTAGTGATTTAGATACTTGGATTCAGGAAACTCTACCTCAAAAGAAACAAGATCCTGGCAAGTTCTTAATACCTTGCACCATTGGCACCATGAGCTTTGAAAAAGCTCTATGTGATCTTGGGTCAGGGATAAATCTGATGCCACTCTCTGTAATGGAGAAGTTGGGAATCATTGAGGTACAACCTGCCTTGTTCTCATTACAATTGGCAGACAAGTCAGTAAGACAAGCTTATGGAATAGTGGAGGACGTTCTAGTAAAGGTTGAAGGCCTTTACATCCCTGCTGATTTCATAATCCTAGATACTAGGAAGGAAGATGATGAATGCATCATCCTAGGAAGACCTTTCCTAGCCACAGCAGAAGCTGTGATAGATGTCAACAGAGGAGAGTTAGTCCTTCAATTGAATGGGGAATACCTTGTGTTTCAAGCACATGGTCATCCCTCTGTGACAAAAGAGAGTAAGCATGAAGAGCTTCTCTCAGTTCAAGGTCAAGAAGAGCCCACACAGTCAAACTCTAAGTTTGGTGTTGTGAGGCCACAACCAAACTCTAAGTTTGGTGTTCAAATTCCATATCCAAACTCTAAGTTTGGTGTGGAGACAACACACTAAATTGACCTGATCATCTTGTGGCTCCATGAGAGCCACTGTCAAGCTATTGACATTAAAGAAGCGCTTGTTGGGAGGCAACCCAATTTTATTTATCTAATTTTATTTTATTTTGTTTTGGTGTTATTTTTGTGTTGAATTAGGTACATGATCATGAGGAGTCACGAAAAAATAAAAAAAAAATTTAAAAACAGAGTCAAAAACAGAAGAAAAAAATTTTTCACCCTGGAGGACGCACGGGCTGGCGTTCAACACCCAGAAGATGCATCTGGCTGGCGTTCAACGCCAGAACAGAGCATCTTTCTGGCGCTGAATGCCCAAAACAAGCTACATCCTGGCGTTTAACGCCAGGATGCGCACACAGAGGACAATCTGGCGCTGAACGCCAGAAACAAGCTTGAAACTGGCGTTCAACGCCAGAAACAAGCATCACACGGGCGTTTAACGCCCAGAACATGCACCAATGGGCGTTTGAACGCCAGAATGATGCATGAAGGCAATTTACACGCCTATATGGTGAAGGAATGGTATTTCTTTTCACCTCAGGATCTGTGGACCCCACAGGATCCCCACCTCAGGATATGTGGACCCCACAGGATCCCCACCTACCTTTTCTTTTAATCCTAATCACACTCTCCTAATCCAAATCTCATTTTCAATGTCACACTTCCCAAAAACCTTCACCAATCACCTCAACCCCTCTTCCCAATTTCCCCATGCACCATTCACATCAACCTCCTTTTCCCCATAAACCCCACCTACCCTCATCAAATTCAAATTCAATTTCCCACCCATTCCCACCCAAAATGGCCGAAACCCAACCCTCCCTCTCCCTATAAATACCTCTCCTTTCTTCTTCATTTTCACACAACACAAACCCTTTCTTCTCTCATATAGCCGAACCCCCTCTTCTCCTTCTCTACCAATATTCTCTTCTTCTTCTACTCTTCTTCTCTTTTTTGCTCGAGGACGAGCAAATTTTAAGTTTGGTGTGGTAAAAAGCCTAAGCTTTTTATTTTTCATTCACCATCAATGGCACCCAAGACCGGAGTTTCCTCAAGAAAAGGAAAAGGGAAGGTAAAAGCTTCCACTTCCGAGTCATGGGAGAAGGAGAGATTCATCTCCAAGAGCCACCAAGACCACTTCTATGATGTTGTGGCAAAGAAGAAGGTGATCCCCGAGGTCCCTTTCAAGCTCAAAAAGAATGAGTATCCGGAAATCCGACATGAAATTCAAAGAAGAGGGTGGGAAGTCATAACCAACCCCATGCAACAAGTCGGAATATTGATGGTCCAAGAGTTCTATGCTAATGCATGGATCACTAGGAACCATGATCAAAGTATGAACCCGAATCCAAAGAACTATCTCACAATGGTTCGGGGGAAATACTTAGATTTCAGTCCGGAAAATGTGAGGTTGGCGTTTCATCTACCCATGATGCAAGGTGATGAACGCCCCTACACAAGAAGGGTCAACTTCAATCAAAGGTTGGACCAAGTCCTAATGGACATTTGTGTGGAAGGCGCCCAATGGAGAGTAGACTCCAAAGGCAAACCAGTCCAACTAAGAAGACTGGACCTCAAGCCTGTAGCTAGAGGATGGTTGGAGTTCATCCAAAGATCCATCATCCCTACAAGCAACCAATCTGAAGTTACTGTGGATCGGGCCATCATGATTCATAGCATCATGATTGGAGAGGAAGTGGAAGTTCATGAAGTCATATCCAATGAACTCTACAAAATAGCCGACAAGCCCTCATACATGGCACGGCTAGCCTTCCCCCACCTCATATGCCATCTATGTTACTCAGCTGGAGTTATCATAGATGGAGATGTCTCCATTGAAGAAGACAATCCCATCACCAAGAAAAGGATGGAGCAAACAAGAGAAGTTCCTCACGGCCCTCAAGAAGAACATGAGGAAGTTCATCATCAACAAATGCCTCAAGGAATGCACTTTCCTCCCAACAACTATTGGGAGCAACTTAGTACCTCTTTGGAAGACTTGAGCCATAATGTTGAACAATTAAGGGTGGAACACCATGAACACGCCCTCACTCTCCAAGAAATAAGAGAAGATCAAAGAGCAATGAGGGAGGAGCAACAAAGGCAAGGAAGGGACATAGAAGAGTTGAAGAACATCATTGGTCCTTCAAAAGAAGACGCCACTAGAGGTGGATTCATTCCTTGTTCTTTATTTTCTTTCTGTTTTCGGTTTTTAAGTATTATGTTTATCTATGTTTTTGTGTCTCTACTTCATGATCATTAGTGTGTAACCATGCCTTAAAGCTATGAATAAAATCCATTAGTCTTTCACCTCTCTTAAAAGAAAAATGTTTTAATTCAAAAGAACAAGAAGTACATAATTTTCGAAATTATTAGTGAATTTAATTTAATTATATTGATGTGGTGGCAATAATTTTTGTTTTCTGAATGAATGAATGAACAGTGCATATTTTTGATCTTGTTGTTTATGAGTGTTAAAATTGTTGGTGCTTGAAAGAATGATGAACAAAGAGAAATGTTATTGATGATCTGAAAAACATCATGAAATTGATTCTTGAAGCAAGAAAAAGCAGTGAAAAAAAAAAGTGGCGAAAATTTTAAAGCAAGGATCCAAGGCTTTGAGCATCAATGGATAGGAGGGCCCAAGGAAATTAAAATCCAAGCCTAAGCGGCTAAATCAAGCTGTCCCTAACCATGTGCTTGTGTCATGAAGGTCCAAGTGAAAAGCTTGAGACTGAATGGTTAAGGTCGTGATCCAAAGCTAAAGAGCGTGCTTAAGAGCTCTGGACACCACTAACTGGGGACTTTAGCAAAGCTGAGTCACAATCTGAAAAGGTTCACCCAGTTATGTGTCTGTGGCATTTGTGTATCTGGTGGTAATACTGGAAGACAAAGTGCTTAGGGCCACAGCCAAGACTCATAAGTAGCTGTGTTCAAGAATCAACATGCCTAACTAGGAAAGTCAATAACACTATCTGAAATTCTAAGTTCCTAGAGACACCAATCACTCTGAACTACAAAGGAAAAAGTGAGATGCCAAAACTGTTCAGAAGCAAAAAGCTACAAGTCCCGCTCATGTAATTAAATTAATATTCATTGATATTTTGGACTTTATAGTATATTCTCTTCTTTTTATCCTATTTGATTATCAGTTGCTTGGGGACAAGCAACAATTTAAGTTTGGTGTTGTGATGAGCGGATAATTTATACGCTTTTTGGCATTGTTTTTATAGAGTTTTTAGTAAGTTTAAGCTACTTTTAGGGATATTTTCATTAGTTTTTATGTTAAATTCACATTTCTGGACTTTACTATGAGTTTGTATGTTTTTCTGTGATTTCAGGTAAATTCTGACTGAAATTGAGGGATTTGAGCAAAACTCTGAAGAAGGCTGACAAAAGGACTGCTGATGCTGTTGGATTCTGACCTCCCTGCACTCGAAATGGATTTTCTGGAGCTACAGAACTCCAATTGGCGCGCTCTCAACGGCGTTGGAAAGTAGACATCCAGGGCTTTCCAGCAATATATAATAGTCCATACTTTATTTGAAGAATGACGACGTAACTTGGCGTTAAACGCCAAGTACACGCTGCTGTCTGGAGTTAAACACCAGAAAAACGTCATGATCCGGAGTTGAACGCCCAAAACACGTCATAACCTGAAGTTTGACGCCAAGAAATGCCCCTACACGTGTATTAATCAAGCTCAGCCCAAGCATACACCAAGTGGGCCCCGGAAGTAGATTTATGCATCAATTACTTACTCATGTAAACCCTAGTAGCTAGTCTAGTATATATAGGACATTTATCTATTGTATTAGACATCCTGGATTGTATTTTGAATCCTGTGATCACGTTAGAGAGGGCTGGCCATTCGGCCATGCCTGAACTCTTTGCTTATGTATTTTCAACGGTGGAGTTTCTGCACACCATAGATTAAGGGTGTGGAGCTCTGCTGTACCTCAAGTATTAATGAAATTCTATTATCTTTTATTCAAATCTCTCTTATTCTTATTCCAAGATATTCATTCGTACCCAAGAACATGATGAATGTGATGAGTCAGATTACCCTCATTATTATTCTCACTTATGAATGTGAGTGATTGACAACCACTTCCGTTCTACATGCAACAGAGCTTGAATGTATATCTCTTAGATTCCCCAACAGAATCTTCGTGGTATAAGCTAGATAGATGGCGGCATTTATGAGGATCCGGAAAGTCTCACCTTGTCTGTGGTATTCCGAGTAGGATCCTGGGAATCCGGAAAGTCTCACCTTGTCTGTGGTATTCCGAGTAGGATTCCGGTAATGAATGACTGTGACGTGCTTCAAACTTTAACCTGCTGGGCATTAGTGACAGACGCAAAAGAGGGATTCTATTCCAGTAGGAGCGGGAACCAACCGGTGATTAGCCGTACTGTGACAGAGTACGTGAGCATTAGTTTTCACTGCGAGGATGGGATGTAGCCATCAGCCATGGGTGATGCCTCCAGACTGGTTAGCTGTGCGAGTGACAGCCGCACAGGGTATTTCCCCGAGAGGAAGAAAGTAGCCACAGTTGATGGTGAACCCCTATACAAAGCTTGCCATGGAAAGGAGTAAGAAGGATTGAATAGAAGCAGTAGGAGAGCAGGCGTCCTTGGGCTCTACAGCATCTCCATCTGCTTATCTGAAATTCCTACCAATGAATCTGCATAAGTGTTCTATCCCTTTTATTATTCCTTTTTATTATTAATTATTCCAAAAAATCATAAACCAATTTAATCTGCCTGACTGAGACTTACAAGGTGACCATAGCTTGCTTCATACCAACAATCTCTGTGGATTCGACCCTTACTCACGTAAGGTTTATTACTTGGACGACCCAGTACACTTGCTGGTTAGTTGAACGGAGTTGTGAATTCAACCAGTGCCATAATAGAGCTTCCATTCAAAATCCAAAGAACGCATAAATCACAATTTCGTCCACCAATGTGCTTAAAATTAGAATAAAGGGGAATTAAAGGCTTAAAAGTGGTTTACAGAGGTAGATGTAAGGGTTGGCCATATGGGTTAGTGAGTTCAATATAAAAAATGGCCTCAATCATACTAAATGCATTTCAAAACATCAAATATAGGACATAAAGAATCAAGCAAATCTAAGATCACAATCATAAAAGAGTATATCACACAAGAACAAAATTGTGGTTGAAAATGTATAACTACACAATTAAACCTCAAATCTCACAAGGTATTTTATTCAAGCTCTTTTCTATGTTCCATAAGAATACTTCAAGCAAGTTGAAAAACAAGTTTTCAAATCTACTCAATGGAACACCCTAAAAGAGATTTCTTGAAAATTCTTTGTTGTTCTACCAAACTTATTTCCTGCACTAGGCAACATGCAAAGAAAACTATAAGCAAACTAAGCAAAGTGCAATGCAATGAAGTAATAAACAAATATTCACAAAAACATAACAACTAAAAACTAGAAAATAGTGCGAAGTGTTGAGAAAGAGAAATTTACGCCCCAAAAATTGCGGATCCTCCCCCACACATAAACGTTGCGCGGTCCTCCGTGCATCCACATAATCCGGGGGTGAAGAGATGTGAGGCTCCACCTTCAGCTGGTGGGCACTGGGGCTCGGGTTACTGTATAAAACAAATAAAGAAGAATTGAGGAAAAGTAAGATGTGTATGGTATGATAGAAGGCAATGTGTGTATTCTAAGTATGCACGGTCTAGAACACACACATTGACCAGTTAAAAACGATAACCACAGAATAAAAAAAATAGCATGTATTTCTCAATTAAGTAGCCTAGGTTGCAACTAAAGAATAAGCAAGAGATAAGACACAAACAAACTTAGGTGACCACAACTAAAGTGAATTGAACTTAAAGATATTGGATATTGAAATTGTACAAGTAAAAGAGCTAAATTGATATAAAATAGCACAATAACAATAACCAATCCAATGATAAAATGAAAACTCCTTATTCATCATGACACATAATGTAATAGTCACATGGTAAAGGTACTTGCTACAAAAAATGATAAGCTTGATAAGAATCAAGTTAATTCACTCAAACAAATGCAAAGCATTAAAAAGAAACAAGTACCTTGTTATGTGCTTGTATTGATTTTAAAACCATTATAAACAAGTAATTCATTTCAATTCACTAGAGTAAAAGTGCACAATTACTAATTAAGTTGCCAAACAAGTATATAGTCTAATGCATATGGTAGCTACAACATATGAATCAAACTGATAATTCATTCAGGCAATCAAAAAAAAGAGTTAATGCTTAGAGCACATATTCATCAAAAATTAAACCAAAATTCAAGCAAGAAGCAACCCAATCAATATCAATCAAACACTTGCAATTTATTTAAATTAAAAACAATTAAAATAAAACTAATATAATTACTAAAATAAAAAATGAAATGCCTTGAAAACTAAGTAAAACAAGTAGAAAAATAGAGGAAAAGCAAGAGAAGGGAGGGATGGAGGGGGCAGAAGTGTGTTAGGGCTTAATTTAAAGTGAAATCAAAATTTGCCCAAAACAACACTTGTGCGTACGCACAGGGATGTGTGCGTACGCACACGAGGTGAAACAGGGGAGGTATGCGCTCGCACAAGTCGTGCGAACGCTCTGAACAGAGAGGGAATCAAGAAGTGTGAGTACGCACAGGCATGTGCATACGCATAGAACACTTTTTTTTAAGAGGATCATGTGTGCGTGGGCACACAGGTCCGTGCGCACGCACAGGACCGAAAAGGGGCAGGGGTTTACGCGCACAGGGCGTGCAAACGCTCCCAATAGAAGGGAGTGTAAGGAAGTATGCGTATGCACAAATTGGTGCGTACGCACAATTGCGTGCATGCGCACAAAATGCAAAACACAGGGGAATGCACGCGCACAAGGCTTGCGAGTGCTCCCAACAGAGCCTTGGCAAGGTAGTGTGCGTACGCACAGCTGGGTGCGTACGCACAGGATATGATTTTTAGTGATTGTGTGTGTACGCAGAGTGCCCTGTTTTTCCAAAAAATCTTTTTTTTTCTTCAATTTTTAAGGTACCAAGCCTTAGCTCAACCAAAATTCAACCCCAAAACATCCAAAAACCATAAATTCATGATCCATACAGAAATTAACCTAACAAATCTCAAAATTAAACTAATTCTAAGCTAACTACAATAAGCAAAATGCAATAAAGTCAAATTATAAACAAAAACAGAAGGTAAGAACAATGTTACCATGGTGGGACGTCTCCCACCTATCACTTTAGTTTATTGTCCTTAAGTTGGACTTATAAAGAGCTCTTATCAAGGAGATTTGTGCTTCTATTTATCTTGGAGCTTCCAACAATGCTTGAATCTCTGACATCCCCAATTGATTGCACCAAGCTTTGATGGAGTTTCCAACAAGCTATGAGCTCCCAAAATTTATCTTCTATACCAAAAAAATCAAGGAAACAAACAAAAAACAAGATATTCACATATTAAAATATTCACAAAAAACAAAAAATAAGCAAGCAACATATGCACAGTCAACCAAAAATAAGCTATTCACAATATTCACATATGCACAATAGCCAACAATGTAACACCATTGCAACTCCCCGACAATGGTGCCAAGAACATGATAAAGAGACCAAGAGTAGGTTAGGAGTTTCACAAAATAGATTTTCATTGCAATTATAGCTCCGAACCAATAATTGACCCTAATTAAATTTTTATTCAAGAAATTGTCACAATTCAAAACCAATATAAATCAGAAGTTTTTAAGTCTCGGGTCGTCTTTCCTAGGAGTTGCAATTAATGTGCTCAATTATTGGCTATGTGAGATTTTGGGGTTTTGATTATAAGAGGCGAGAAATTAAAATAGCAAGGAATGAAACAAGCATGCAAGTAATTAAATGCAAGCAATTAAATCAACAAAAAGGGAATTTAAATGGCCAAAAAAGGACTCTTGGCAAGAATTGGGGAATTGAGGATTCCTATCCTGGTTATGAACCACAAATATTGTAATTGTGTAGAATTAATCCCAATTAGTCAATTCTAACATCGAGGATTAGTTAAAAGAGCATAATTGATCTCAATCCACCAGTCCTAGCCAACTTTATTAATGGAAGGCTTAGAGTTAGTGGAAACCAAATTAACTAACAATCCTCACACAATGTAGAATGGACATCCACCTCTCAAGTTTACCTAATTACCCAATTTTTCAACCAAGAGCGTAAAAAATTAGGCTAAAACCAACCCAAGCATTTTGTCAAACACTTGGTGTGCATGAAAATAAAATCAATTTAAATTTCAATGAAATTAAATTCTAAGGCTAAAAGCAAGAAAATAATAATAACAATTAAAGGAAGCAAAAATTAACATGAAAACATAAATTGCATTAATTGAAATTAAAATTAACAAGAGTATCCATAAACATAAAAATGACAAAATTGAGAAATTAACAAGACAAACTAAGGAAATTAAGACAATAGAATAAAGAAGATTAGAAGAGACTAGATGAAAACAAGAATTAAAAAGAGAAATTACAAAGAAATTAAGCTATAAATCCTAGTTTCTAGAGAGAAGGAGGAGCTTCTCTCTAGAAAATGACCTACATGATGCTAAACTATCCCTAATTGCTCCCCGCCCACATGAAATGAGGACCCCTTTCAATAGCAAGAATCAGCTTCAGAAAGTCCCAAAACTGGGCTTTGGAGGCCCAGAAATTGCCTCCAGAGATTTGCATTAAGTGAGTCACGTGCTAGGACTTGTGCGTACGCACACTTGCTATTTTCTTCTTATTCGTACGCACAGATTGTCGTGCGTACGCACACATGGCTGCGTAGTTCTTGTGCGTATGCATAGTAGATTGTGCGTACGCACACTCCAGTGTGCGCTTTTTCTTTGTTTTCTTCATGTTTTCTCCCAATTGCATGCTTTTCTTCCACTCTTATCAAGCCATTCCTACCTATTATACCTAATATCACTCATCAAAACCATTAAGGTATCGAATAGGATAAAAGTGATTAAATTAAGCACAAAATAGCATGTTTTCATAATTAAGCTCAACTTAACGAGAGAACACAAAAGTATGCTATTTAGATGAATAAATGTGGGTTTATATGATGAAATATATTCAAATCAATCCAACATTTATCATGAAAAATGGATTCATCAATGGTACCTATAAAAAGGACTCTGACACTCAAGTTAGTGAAGGAATCTCTAAAAAAATGAGTATAAAATCGATGTTGTGCTGTTGTTTTTTCTCTGCCCTTTGTCGTTAGCCTCCACCTTGATTTATAGTCTTTGGGGCTGAATTATTTGTCGGGTTGAGTTAAAATATACGTGGCTGATATGAGGGCGAGATTCAAGGGAGAAGTTTGTTGTGATAGAGAGTTACTCATATTTGAATTTGTTTGATCAAGCCGAGGTATAACCCGTTTCTTCCAATGTATTAGGGATACAATACAACACTAATTTATAAAACATAAGCGTAAACACAATAATAATTTCATAAAAACATATAATATATTACCATCACATATTTATTAGTATTATTAGTTTGCTCCAACTTTTAACATCCAAAATTCATCATGCTTCTCTTAGTAAAATTTTAATCAAATATACAATTAAATCCATTAAATCTATATTATATATTGACGCATAACTTTATCAAAACTTATTATTCCTTTAAGTGAATTATTCACTCTAATAATTATAAAAGATAAATCTATTTCACTTATATAAGCACCAATTTATAAAATATTAGACACTAAAAATGGATTTTTTCTATTTAAAAAATTCATTCATTTTAATATTCACAAATATCACACCTCAATTCTTAGCATGTCATACTTAAATCATAATAGTGCTAAAAGTCAAAATTTATTAATTTGTCAACCTATGAAATTTTATATATATGACAATATCATTTATAGAGAATATGAGTATGTCGTGTTTAACATGAACGATTATCAAGTCATAAAAGATTACCTTCATGGCATTACGAGGTGGATAAAAAAAACTAAGCAGCCAAGAAGCATATGTTAAGTTTATATTCATTTATAACAGTCGCACCTGACATTCACATGAGAGCATACGATTTCACATATATTCATATACATACATCATTACCTTCATGGTATAAGGAGGTGGATAAGAAAACTAAGTAGTCAAGAAGCATATGTTAAATTTATACTCATTCATAGCAGTCACACCTAACATTCACATGAGAGCATACGAATTCACATATGTTTATATACATACATCATTAATGTATAGCAATACATAGGGTACATATACATATGGATGTATAACACCCCGAGTCCTGACCTATGAAGAATCCCCTAGTCTGGTACTCAAGTTAATTACAATTAAAATGTTATCCCACAACAAAATACTAATAGAAAGAGGACAAAACTCCAATCTCCGAACGCGTATCCTACCGAGTGCTATCAAATTTTTTAAGGGTCTCTGTCATGGTCCTTACATGACCATTGGGTATTGCCCTAGCTCTCTGCTTCCACCACGTCACTCTGATTAGATGCGTTTAAAACTATCTTTCGAAAGCTCAAATAGGTCAACAGCATACTATATTGGTCTAGGGTAGCTATGGCTCTAGCTGTAACTCTGGTTGAGGCCATGGCAGAAATTCCAGTTGAGGTAGGGGCGAAGATTATGGTACCTCAGGGTATAGCTCAGCGAGAGACACTGTGAAACTGGGTTGAATAAAAAGGTAAGGAGCAGAAGAAGAAAAGTCCGTGTGAGGTATATGTATGAACACGATTCTTGCCTCTAACAAATATACTGTGATAGCATAGGTCACTCTAAGAGAGCAACTCTAACAACTCCATGTACTTCACCATCAACCATATATGTAGGAATAATGAAAGAAAGGAGTGGGAACCTACAGTCTATCGATCTTAGGGTAATCCTCTGTGTTTGGATAGTCATGCACCTACACTGGTTGACCCTAGGTTTACAATTTCTATCCATTTAAATCTATCGCTATAGTTCCATACAACAATCAAACAATAATAGCAAGCAAACTTAAGCAAGTCACAGAGCACAAACACAATATATAATCATAGTAATCAATCATAAAGAATATACTGTAAATAATATGATACATGTCTATTCTACTGGCTATGAGCTCGTGAGTCGGTCATCGCCAGAAACCGACATCTCTAAAATAGGCGCTACGCTTTACCGTCCCTATCTCAAAAATCGATTCCTCCTTGAATGCTATATGTCGCCATCTGATGAGCGGATATTTTATACGCTTTTTGGGGGTAATTTCATGTAGATTTTAGTATGTTTTAATTAATTTTTAGTAGAATATTATTAGTTTTTAGGCAAAAATCATATTTCTAGACTTTACTATGAGTTTGTGTGTTTTTCTGTGATTTCAGGTATTTTCTGGCTGAAATTGAGGGAGCTGAGCAAAAATCTGAGTTAGGCTGAAAAAGGACTGCTGATGCTGCTGGATTCTGACCTCCCTGCACTCGAAATGGATTTTTTGGAGCTACAGAAGTCCAATTGGCGCGCTCTCAACGGCGTTGGAACGTAGACATCCAGGGCTTTCCAGCAATATATAATAGTTCATACTTTGCGCGAAGATAGACGACGTAACTTGGCGTTGAACGCGAAGTACATGCTGCTGTCTGGAGTTAAACGCCAAAAAAACGTCATGATCCGGAGTTGAACGCCCAAAACACGTTATAACTTGGAGTTCAACTCTAAGAAAGGCCTCAACTCGTGGATAGCTTTAGTCTCAGCCCCAGCACACACCAAGTGGGCCCCAGAAGTGGATTTCTGCACCAATTATCTTAGTTTACTCATATTCTGTAAACCTAGGTTACTAGTTTACTATTTAAACTACTTTTAGAGATTATTCTTGTACCTCATGACATTTTCAGATCTGAATTACATACTTTGTGACGGCATGAGTCTCTAAACTCCATTGTTGGGGGTGAGGAGCTCTGCAGCGTCTCGATGATTTAATACAATTCCTTTGTTTTCCATTCAAACACGCTTGTTCTTATCTAAGATGTTCATTCGTGCTTAATTGTGAAGAAGGTGATGAGCCGTGACACTCATCACCTTCCTCAATCCATGAATGTGTGCCTGACAACCACCTCTGTTCTACATCAGATTGAATGAATGTCTCTTAGATTCCTTAATCAGAATCTTCGTGGTATAAGCCGGATCGATGGCGGCATTCATGAGAATCCGGAAAGTCTAAACCTTGTCTGTGGTATTCCGAGTAGGATTCCGGGATTGAATGACTGTGACGTGCTTCAAACTCCTGAGGGCTGGGAGTTAGTGACAGACGCAAAAGAATCAATGGATTCTATTCCAACCTGATTGAGAACCGACAGATGATTAGCCGTGCTGTGACAGAGCATAGGAACGTTTTCACTGAGAGGACGGGAAGTAGCCACTGACAACGGTGACACCCTACATAGAGCTTTCCATAGAAGGAGCCTTGCGTGTGTTGAAGGATTTCAAGGAAGAGTTGAAGTCAGAGGACAAAGCATCTCCAAAACTCCAACATATTCCCCATTACTGCACAACAAGTAACGCTATTATTCTCTATTATTTTAACTTACAATTTTAAATACTTTGACTTCTTACAACTAAATCCAAATAACTTTATTGGCCTCCTGACTAAGATTAATAAAATAAACATTGATTGCTTCAAACCAATAATCTCCGTGGGATCGACCTTTACTCACGTAAGGTATTACTTGGACGACCCAGTGCACTTGCTGGTTAGTTGTGCGAATCACAAATTCGTGCACCAAGTTTTTGGCGCCGTTGCCGGGGATTATTGAGTTTGAACAATTGAAGGCATATTTTATTTCTTAGATCAGGAATAATTTATTTTTGTTGTTACAAAGTCATTAAATTTTGATAGGATAGTTTCTTTTCAAAAAAATTTCTTTTCAAAAAAATATTATTTTTCTTAATTAATTGTTGATTTTTCATGAATTTAGTGTCTTATTCTAAGTTTGGTGTTAACTACATATTTTATATTTTCCTTAAAATTTTCGTATTAGTGTTCTTGGTTCTTCCTTGATCTTCAAGTTGTTCTTGATAATTGGTTATACCCTTTGGAACCTTTTTCAAAAGTAATTTTTCTTGGATCGAATCTTGTGCCAAACTTTAAGTTTGGTGTTTTCTTGTTAATCTCTTTTTATAATTTTCGAAAATTTTATTAAAGTTTTCTAAAAATTTTAAGTTTGGTGTTCTTCCTTTTGTTCTTGGTGTTCTTGTGAATCTTCAAGGTGTTCTTGAGTTTTTCTTGTATCTTGATCTTAAAATCTTTAAGTTTGGTGTTCCTTGGTGTTTTCCCTCCAAAAATTTTCGAAAATAAGGAGCACTAGATCTAAAAATTTTAAGTCTTGTGTCTTTTGTGTGTTTTTCTCTTTCATCATAAAATTCAAAATTCAAAAAAAAAATTTTATATTTTCTAACTAATTTTGAACCACTTTTTCGAAATTTTTATATAAATTTCAGATTTTAATTTCAAATTTTTCGAAAAATTTTCAAAAAAAAAAATATATTTTTAACTTCTTTTTATATATTTTGTTTTTATTGATTCCACTTTTATAAAATAAATAAAATCAACATATAAATTATCTCTTGTAATCCAATATGGAAGCAAGTAGGAATGAATAGTCCAAGAGGACTCTGGGGTCATATGCTAACCCCACTACTGCTTCATATGGGAGTAGCATCTGTATACCCTCCATTGGAGTTAGTAGCTTTGAGCTGAATCCTCAGCTCATTATCATGGTGCAGCAAAACTGCCAGTATTCTGGTCTTCCACATGAAGAACCTACAGAATTTCTGGCACAATTTCTGCAAATTGCTGATACAGTACATGATAAGGAAGTAGATCAGGATGTCTACAGATTATTACTGTTTCCATTTGCTGTAAAAGATCAAGCTAAGAGGTGGTTAAATAACCAGCCTAAGAACAGCATAAAAACATGGAAACAGCTGTCAGAAAAATTCCTGAACCACTATTTCCCTCCAAAACGGATGACACAGCTAAGGCTAAGCATCCAAGGCTTCAAACAAGGAGATAATGAATCCCTTTATGACGCCTGGGAGAGATACAGAGAGATGCTAAGAAAATGCCCCTCTGAAATGTTTTCAGAGTGGGTGCAATTGGACATCTTCTATTATGGGCTTACAGAAAAAGCTCAGATTTCTCTAGACCACTCAGCTGGTGGATCTATACATATGAGAAAAACAATTGAAGAAGCTCAAGAGCTCATTGATACAGTTGCCAGAAATCAGCATCTGTACCTAAGCAGTGAATCTTCCATGAAAGAAGAAGCTAAAACAGTAACTGCAGAACTCAGTCCGGTGGATCAGGCTAATGAAATTAATCAGCAATTGGACTTTCTAACTCAGCAGCTAGCCGAATTCAAGGAAATATTACAGGAAACAAGAATGGCTAACAGGAATATGGAAGTGCAATTAAAGCAGACAGAAAAGCAACTGTCAAAACAAATAGCAGAAGAATGCCAAGCAGTTCAATTAAGAAGTGGGAAAACATTAAATACCTCACTTCAAAGCAGCAGGAAGCCAAGAAATGAACAGATGTCTACTCAAAATCCCTCTGAGGACAATCAGAGCCCAGAGAGGAATGATGCTGGTGCTGAACGCCCAGACCATGCTCATTCCTGGCGTTCAACGCCAGAAACAAGCATGAATCCGGCGTTGAACGCCCAAAGGGAACATGGTTCTGGCGTTCAAACGCCAGTAACAAATAAGGAAGTGGCGTCTAACGCCACTCCAGCTTCCACCCCTGGCATTCAAATGCCAGTGGGCGATCAGTCACATACAAGTGCTGATAACAACCCTTCTAAAAAGGCTTCCCAACCCACTTCTGTAGGTAATAAACCTGCAACAACTAAGGTTGAGGAATACAAAGCCAAAATGCCTTATCCTCAAAAACTCCGCCAAGCGGAACAGGATAAGCAATTTGCCCGCTTTGCAGACTATCTCAGGACTCTTGAAATAAAGATTCCGTTTGCAGAAGCACTTGAGCAAATACCCTCTTATGCTAAGTTCATGAAAGAAGTCTTAAGTCATAAGAAGGATTGGAGGGAAACTGAAAAAGTCTACCTCACTGAAGAATGCAGTGCAGTCATTCTGAAAAGCTTACCTGAGAAGCTTAAAGATCCTGGGAGCTTTATGATACCATGCACATTAGAGGGTACTTGTGCCAAGCGAGCTTTATGTGATCTTGGGGCAAGTATCAACCTAATACCTGCATCTACTATCAGAAAGCTTGGTTTGACTGAAGAAATCAAACCAACCAGGATATGTCTTCAACTTGCTGATGGCTCCATTAAATACCCATCAGGAGTGATTGAAGACATGATTGTCAAGGTTGGGCCATTCGCCTTTCCTACTGACTTTGTGGTGCTGGAAATGGAGGAGCACAAGAGTGCAACTCTCATTCTAGGAAGACTCTTCCTAGCAACTGGCCGAACCCTCATTGATGTCCAAAAAGGGGAAGTAACCTTGAGAGTCAATGAGGAGGAGTTCAAGTTGAATGTTGTCAAAGCCATGCAACATCCAGACACCCCAAATGACTGCATGAGTGTTGATATTATTGACTCTCTGGTAAGAGAGGTCAATATGGCTGAGAGTCTCGAATCAGAGCTAGAGGACATCTTTAAAGATGTTCAGCCTGATTTGGAGGAATCAGAGAGAATAGTAGAACCTCTGAAAATCCCTCAAGAAGAGGAGAAACCTCCAAAACCCGAGCTCAAACCATTACCACCATCCCTGAAATATGCATTCCTGGGAGAAGGTGATACCTTTCCTGTAATTATAAGCTCTACCTTAGAGCCACAGGAAGAGGAAGCACTAATTCAAGTGCTAAGGACACACAAGACAGCTCTTGGGTGGTCCATCAGTGATCTTAAGGGCATTAGCCCAGCCAGATGCATGCACAAGATCTTGCTGGAGGATGACGCCAAGCCAGTGGTTCAACCACAAAGGCGGCTGAATCCAGCTATGAAAGAAGTGGTACAGAAAGAGGTCACTAAATTACTAGAGGCTGGGATTATTTATCCTATTTTTGACAGCCCCTGGGTGAGCCCTGTCCAAGTTGTCCCTAAGAAAGGAGGCATGACAGTGGTTCATAATAAAAAAAATGAACTGGTTCCTACAAGGACAGTTACAGGGTGGCGTATGTGTATTGATTATAGAAGGCTCAATACAGCCACCAGAAAGGATCATTTTCCTTTACCATTCATAGACCAGATGCTAGAAAGACTAGCAGGTCATGAATACTACTGCTTCCTGGATGGATATTCAGGTTATAATCAAATTGCAGTAGATCCCCAGGATTAGGAGAAAACGGCATTTACATGCCCATCTGGAGTATTTGCATACAGAAGGATGCCATTTGGCCTGTGCAATGCACCTGCAACCTTTCAGAGGTGCAAGCTCTCAATTTTCTCTGATATGGTGGAAAAATTCCTGGAAGTCTTCATGGATGACTTTTCAGTATTTGGAGACTCATTCAGCTCCTGCCTTAACCACTTAGCACTTGTTCTGAAAAGATGCCAAGAGACTAACCTGGTTTTAAACTGGGAGAAATGTCACTTTATGGTGACTGAAGGAATTGTCCTTGGGCACAAAATTTCGAACAAAGGAATAGAGGTGGACCAAGCTAAGGTAGACGTAATTGAAAAATTGCCACCACCTGCTAATGTTAAGGCAATCAGAAGCTTTCTGGGGCATGCAGGATTCTATAGGAGGTTTATAAAGGATTTTTCAAAAATCGCCAAACCTCTAAGCAACCTGCTAGCTGCTGACACACCATTTATCTTTGATAAAGAGTGTCTGCAGGCATTTGAGACTCTGAAAGCTAAATTGGTTACTGCACCAATCATCTCTGCACCAGACTGGACATTACCATTTGAATTGATGTGTGATGCCAGTGACCATGCCATTGGTGCAGTGTTGGGACAAAGGCATGACAAGCTTCTGCACGTCATTTATTATGCCAGCCGTGTTCTAAATGATGCACAGAAGAATTACACAACCACAGAAAAAGAGCTACTAGCAGTGGTTTACGCCATTGACAAATTCAGATCCTATTTAGTAGGATCAAAAGTGATTGTGTACACTGACCATGCTGCTCTTAAATATCTACTCACAAAGAAGGATTCAAAACCCAAACTCATCATATGGGTGTTGCTTCTGCAAGAGTTTGATATAGAAATAAGAGACAGAAAAGGGACAGAAAATCAAGTGGCAGATCACCTGTCCCGAATAGAACCAGTGGAAGGGGCGTCCCTCCCTCTCACTGAGATCTCTGAAACCTTTCCGGATGAGCAACTTGATGACAAGTCATCATATACCCATTTTTTTGGCTAATTTCACTTGTTTTGTTAGCATTTATGCACTTTCTTGTATCCTAAGTAAGTGATTTGGAGTGAAAATGCACAACTTCTCTAAATCAAGCAACCACCATGAAATTAATGTTAAATCATGAGGTTTAAGCTAATTTTAATTGCATTTTAATTGATTTATAAGCCTCTTGAATTTAGTGATACTTTGAGTGGTTGTTTGGTTTATTATAGGTGAAGAAAAGAAAAGAAAATGAAAAGCGTGGCCTAAGAAGCGTGACACAAGAAAAGGAAAGCGTGGCCAAAGAAGGGAGAAGCGTGCCGCAACTCATAGTGGAAGCAACCTTGCCCTCCACAAGGGCAGAATGCCCTCTAGGAGGGCAGCATTAGGTGACCAAGCAAGCATAGGCAATCCTGCCCTGCCCACTCCAAGGGCAGAGCACAAAATGGTGCCTTGGAGCAAGGAGAAGCAAACTCTGCCCTGCCCTTGTGGAGAGCAGGATCGGGCTCCATGAGGAAGAAAATCAAAGTAAAAAATGTCAACTATGCAAGCCACAAGGTTCGAACAATGAACCATGAGGAAGCCAAGCTCTAAGACCCACTAGCGTGCCAAGAAATCAAAAGAAAAAGTAGCGTGTTTGCAAGCCACCAGGTTCGAACACGGGTCATGAAGATTGGGAACCTTGCCCTGCCCTTGGCGCGGGCAGGGCAGCATTTGAAATGGTGCATGGACTTGGCGCACCAAATTTCCCTTGGCAGCACGAACCGAGCGCACAACGCCCCCTGGCAGCACCAACCGAGCGCACAACGCCCCCTGGCGCACCAAAGCTTTCCTGCCCTGCCCTTGGCGCGGGCAGGGCAGCGTCCCACGCACCAACGTGCATCGCGCGCACGCGCGCGTTCCTTATTCTGGCGCACCAACCTTCACGCCCTGCCCTTGGCGCGGGCAGGGCAGCCTCTGGCGCACCAACCTCATGCCAGACGCGCACCACGC
Source organism: Arachis hypogaea (assembly GCF_003086295.3). Lineage (NCBI taxonomy): Eukaryota > Viridiplantae > Streptophyta > Magnoliopsida > Fabales > Fabaceae > Arachis > Arachis hypogaea. The sequence continues at coordinate 45,681,595 of NC_092037.1, read as the reverse complement.
AGCACCAAAACGCATCATGGCCGCACCAACTCCAAGCACCAAGCATCAATTTTCTGCCCTGCCTTCCACAAGGGCAGGGCAGCCTCCTGGGAGTGGTTTTTGGGCCAAAATTCAAATTAAAAATTAATTTGAACTCATTTCTTCACCAATCCAAAAGCCCATTCAAATCCCAAAATCCAAGAATAGAAAGTGTATAAATAGGAGTTAGTTTGATGTAATTAGGAACTTTTATGCTCATTTTTGAATTTTTACTTTTACCTTGGCTTTGAAATTCTACTTTCACTTTTCTTTTGAGCTTTTGTAATTGTCCTTGAGAGAATTTGTCCGAGTGCCAAGAGGATCAAAGGAGAATTGATTGATCTCCTTCCTCACTTCTCTTGGGCAATTCTACTCTTCTGTTTTCTGAGCATTGGGTGTGTGAAATTGGGGAAATTCTGTCCCAATTCCCATTCAAGCTCTTTGCATTTTATTTTCTGCATAATTAAATTCCAATTCTGTTCTTCTACTGCTTCATCTTTAATTTTCTGTTAATTGCTTAGTTAATTCAGATCTGGGAAGGAAATTGGGTTTTAGGATCTGCTACCTAAGCCCTTGGAATCCTGAGATCACAATTCCACTTTTGGTTCTTCTGTGAACCTCTGCTACATTTCATTTGAATTCTGCTTGAATGCTACTTGTTTCTGATTTACTTTCTGCTCAACCATTTACTGCAATTTACATCTTCTTTGTTTAGATCTTACAATCCCATTCCTCAATTCCCTTTTACTTTCTAGCAATTTATCTTCCTTGCCATTTAAGTTACTGCAATTTAAGTTTCTTGCACTTTAAGTTTCAGTCATTTACTTTCTTGCTCTTTAAGATTCTGAAATTTTACAATTCTGTTCTTCAATTTACTGCACTTTTCCCTTCCCCATTTACATTTACTGTCATTTAATTTCTGTTAAACACAAATCACTCAACCAAAACTGATTCGCTTGACTAAATCACCCACTAAACTAAAATTGCTCAATCCTTCAATCCCTGTGGGATCGACCTCACTCATGTGAGTTATTATTACTTGATGCGACCCGGTACACTTGCCGGTGAGTTTTGTGTTGGATCGTTTTCCACACATCAAGTTTTTGGCGCCGTTGCCGGGGATTGAAATAGATTGACAATGATTAAGTGAAGTGGAGGTTTAGATTAAGCATTTTACTTTTCTGTTATTCTAACTCTCACTAACATACTAACTGTTCGAGAAATTGCCTCTACTAACTCACTAACAATTTATCTCAAATAACTGCACTCAATTCTCAAGCGTGTTGTTGATTGATCATCCTGATTGTTTGCATATCACAGAAAATCAGGTTTCTACAGACATAGGGTATCATGATATGAAGCCACCACTCATTGCACTCATCAAGAACAATTGTTCTTATGATGGAAATCCATCAGAGGATCCTCAACAGCATATATCTACTTTCCTGAGAACTTGCAATGCGGTCAAAACTGATGGTCCAGATCAGGATACTTACAAGATCCTGTTATTCCCTTTCTCATTGAAGGGTGAAGCTGCACAATGGCTTGAAACTTTTCCCCAAGGAAGTATTACTAGTTGGGATGATTTGGTCATCAAATTTCTGGCCAAATTCACCTCATCCAAACAGATCATCCAGCTGAAAGAAGAGGGACATCTATTCACACAAGGGGACGAAGAACCACTCTTCAAGGCTTGGGAAAGATACAAGAAAGCAACTGACAAAGTGGGCTTCCGAGCTTTCTATGAAGGATTGACCCCAGAAACAAGAAAAGCAGTGGACTACTTCTCAGATGGCTTACTCAAAGCAACAACAAATGCTCAAGGAATCACAGACTCCAATGACAAAGGAGTTAACAACCAACATCCATCTGAGAAACCACATAATGCAAGCTCAGAAAAAGAAGTGGCAAATATTGAAAAGGTGAATGCTTTCAAGGACCAAAATAAACAAATGCACCATCAACCACAGCAAAACAGAGAGTTGTCTGCTGCAGTGGATGCTAAATTTCCACCATGGAGACCTCATTCTTATCTGATAATGAGGGAGCCTCAACATCAAGAACAAGGAAGTTTCCGCCAGAACAATCCCATGACCGCAACCCATCAACATCCCCCACCCACTAACACCACCCAAAGCCAATACCCACAACACATACACTTCCAAACCCATCTTGACTGGAGAAGGAGTGAGTACCAAAACCAAAGACCAAGAGAACTCCATTGCAACAACCCGGACTTCATAAACCATCAAAAACACCATTACAGCAATAACAATCACTACATGCCACCACCATACTCACCCTTCCTATCTTCAACATGTCATAACCAACCGACCCCACAAGATTCTCAGAGAATCACAAACTTGGAGATCCTAATGGAGAGAATGATGAAACATCAAGAGGAAACAACTAGGAACCAAGAGATGTTAATGAGAGGACTTGAGAAGCAAATAGCTCAATTGGCAAAGCACTTTGCAGAAATAGGTGAGAAGAAACCAAATACTTTCTTCAAAACCAGTGAAGATAAACCAACCAATAACGAAGATGCTACAAAGAAGGAAGTATGGAAAAGGATCATAGGAGACAATGAAAAAGGAAGTACCAGCCAAGAAAAACACAACAGAGAATCCCTTCAAAGAGAGACAGCGGAGAAAACTAAAGACAAGCAGAAAATCTCCACTGGAAAGTTTTCACTAGGGGATCGAGTGATGATCAATACTCAACCCTTGAAGGTATTCCCACAGTTGTCTGATCACTACACTGTGACTAAGATACTTCCACAAGAGTGCATAGAAGTCATCAAAGAGGAAACAGGAAGGAAATTCATAGTGAAGACAGACAGGCTAAGGCACTGTGATTTCCGACCCCTATGAAACAAAAATGAAGATGTCAAGCTAATGACAATAAAAGAGCGCTTGTTGGGAGGCAACCCAACCTGAGGTAGTTTCTTTTCATAGCTTTTCAATAAAAATGTTGAGTAATTGTTGTGCATTGCAAGGAGCTAAGTTTGGTGTTGCACACCAAAACAATTTGAGGGAGAATGCAAATTTCTAAGTTTGGTGTTCCACCAAAAATATCATTTGAAAACACATTCTCACCTCCTGCATGACTCTAGCCCCAAGCAATCAAATACATTATTCAACTGTTGAATTGTTTTCTAGCTTTTATTTCATTCAACTCTTAGCAAGGATACATGGTTTCAAATATGGTTAAATTGGTACATCTGAGACAAGTGGCAAAACAATTAAGTTTGGTGTTCACACACCAAAAGAAATCCTAAAAGCCACACTCAATCTATGCTTACTAACCATATAATCAAGGGCTTGAGAAGCAAGCAACTTTGAGGATTATGCAGGACATGAATCAACAATTAAAGACACTATGCATTTTGACTCAAAAGGAACACAACAGAAGGAGAAAAATCAAAGAGCTGCAGCTTCAAAGGTTGTATCTGAACTTAATCCTTGCTGCTATGTGATGTTTCGAATCTGGAAGCCATTGTATCTCTTGCTAAAGTGTTTATTTAGCTACAAGTGAAATGGTTTGTTAAAAATGGTAAATCTGCTTAGTGCTTGTATCCATCACTTAGTTTAAATATTGCTTTGTTTCCCAATTGCTTAAATAAAAGAGTTTGGTTTGAATTGAAAAGTAAAGTACCCAATGTTGCATGAGTATGAATGGAAGTTGGTGGTGGCACATGTGTCTGATTAAATGCATAACTCATGAAATAAGTGTTGCATAATATCATTCTCATTCAATTGTAAGTTAGCTTGCTGTTATAGAGATTCCTATTAAGAATGAAACACCCTTGGTAACAAAAACAGAAAGAAAAAGAAAGAAAAAGCCAAAATGGCAAGAAAAACAAAGAATAAAGGTTGGACACCAATGGCTTGAACCTTAGGACAAATGTCTGTGGTGTTCTTGTACTGAGATCTGCTTGGATGAGTAAATTCTAAGGGGTATTTTGAAACCCGGTCACTTAGATCAACTGATTTGGGATGGCCAATTGAAAATCCACAATAAAGAGCAACTCAGATACAAAGCACTTAGTGATCCAAAGAGATGTTGGGCATCAATGATCCTAGGAAGAATTAATGAGCTAAGTGTCTGTGGTGGAAAGATGTTGAGCAAAAGACAAGAAAATAAAGCCAAAGGCTATGCTGCAGCATTTGACACCCAACCTATAAAAGAGTAATAAGCTTGTTTAAGCTTTGTAAGCTAAGAAAAGTTATCAAGGGAGTGAGTAAAAAGTGAATCTTATAACAGCAAGTCTAGCAAACTTTTGATGCAAAATGTGTATTATGCAGCAGCAACAATAAATGAGTGTCATTGTCTGCATAAATGCTCCATAGACCAAGTTCTGCTATCTGCATAATAAGGATATATACACTTTTCTTATTCATTCTATTTTCTCTTAGTTTTGATGCTTGCTTGGGGACAAGCAAGGTTTAAGTTTGGTGTTGTGATGACAAGTCATCATATACCCATTTTTTTGGCTAATTTCACTTGTTTTGTTAGCATTTATGCACTTTCTTGTATCCTAAGTAAGTGATTTGGAGTGAAAATGCACAACTTTTCTAAATCAAGCAACCACCATGAAATTAATGTTAAATCATGAGGTTTAAGCTAATTTTAATTGCATTTTAATTGATTTATAAGCCTCTTGAATTTAGTGATACTTTGAGTGGTTGTTTGGTTTATTATAGGTGAAGAAAAGAAAAGAAAATGAAAAGCGTGGCCTAAGAAGCGTGACACAAGAAAAGGAAAGCGTGGCCAAAGAAGGGAGAAGCGTGCCGCAACTCATAGTGGAAGCAACCTTGCCCTCCACAAGGGCAGAATACCCTCTAGGAGGGCAGCATTAGGTGACCAAGCAAGCATAGGCAATCCTGCCCTGCCCACTCCAAGGGCAGAGCACAAAATGGTGCCTTGGAGCAAGGAGAAGCAAACTCTGCCCTGCCCTTGTGGAGAGCAGGATCGGGCTCCATGAGGAAGAAAATCAAAGTAAAAAATGTCAACTATGCAAGCCACAAGGTTCGAACAATGAACCATGAGGAAGCCAAGCTCTAAGACCCACTAGCGTGCCAAGAAATCAAAAGAAAAAGTAGCGTGTTTGCAAGCCACCAGGTTCGAACACGGGTTATGAAGATTGGGAACCTTGCCCTGCCCTTGGCGCGGGCAGGGCAGCATTTGAAATGGTGCATGGACTTGGCGCACCAAATTTCCCTTGGCAGCATGAACCGAGCGCACAACGCCCCTGGCAGCACCAACCGAGCGCACAACGCCCCCTGGCGCACCAAAGCTTTCCTGCCCTGCCCTTGGCGCGGGCAGGGCAGCGTCCCACGCACCAACGTGCATCGCGCGCACGCGCGCGTTCCTCATTCTGGCGCACCAACCTTCACGCCCTGCCCTTGGCGCGGGCAGGGCAGCCTCTGGCGCACCAACCTCATGCCAGACGCGCACCACGCAGCACCAAAACGCATCATGGCCGCACCAACTCCAAGCACCAAGCATCAATTTTCTGCCCTGCCTTCCACAAGGGCAGGGCAGCCTCCTGGGAGTGGTTTTTGGGCCAAAATTCAAATTAAAAATTAATTTGAACTCATTTCTTCACCAATCCAAAAGCCCATTCAAATCCCAAAATCCAAGAATAGAAAGTGTATAAATAGGAGTTAGTTTGATGTAATTAGGAACTTTTATGCTCATTTTTGAATTTTTACTTTTACCTTGGCTTTGAAATTCTACTTTCACTTTTCTTTTGAGCTTTTGTAATTGTCCTTGAGAGAATTTGTCCGAGTGCCAAGAGGATCAAAGGAGAATTGATTGATCTCCTTCCTCACTTCTCTTGGGCAATTCTACTCTTCTGTTTTCTGAGCATTGGGTGTGTGAAATTGGGGAAATTCTGTCCCAATTCCCATTCAAGCTCTTTGCATTTTATTTTCTGCATAATTAAATTCCAATTCTGTTCTTCTACTGCTTCATCTTTAATTTTCTGTTAATTGCTTAGTTAATTCAGATCTGGGAAGGAAATTGGGTTTTAGGATCTGCTACCTAAGCCCTTGGAATCCTGAGATCACAATTCCACTTTTGGTTCTTCTGTGAACCTCTGCTACATTTCATTTGAATTCTGCTTGAATGCTACTTGTTTCTGATTTACTTTCTGCTCAACCATTTACTGCAATTTACATCTTCTTTGTTTAGATCTTACAATCCCATTCCTCAATTCCCTTTTACTTTCTAGCAATTTATCTTCCTTGCCATTTAAGTTACTGTAATTTAAGTTTCTTGCACTTTAAGTTTCAGTCATTTACTTTCTTGCTCTTTAAGATTCTGAAATTTTACAATTCTGTTCTTCAATTTACTGCACTTTTCCCTTCCCCATTTACATTTACTGTCATTTAATTTCTGTTAAACACAAATCACTCAACCAAAACTGATTCGCTTGACTAAATCACCCACTAAACTAAAATTGCTCAATCCTTCAATCCCTGTGGGATCGACCTCACTCATGTGAGTTATTATTACTTGATGCGACCCGGTACACTTGCCGGTGAGTTTTGTGTTGGATCGTTTTCCACACATCACAACTGTTTGCCATCCAGGAAGTGCCATGGTTTGCAGATATTGCAAACTACAAGGCAGTGAGATTCATACCCAAAGAGTACAGTAGGGTGCAATCAAAGAAATTAATCACAGATGCAAAGTACTATCTTTGGGATGAACCATATCTCTTCAAGAGATGTGCAGACGGAGTAATCCGTAGATGTGTGCCTAAAGAAGAAGCACAGAAGATCCTTTGGCATTGCCATGGATCACAGTATGGAGGACATTTTGGAAGTGAACGAACAGCCACAAGAGTCCTCCAAAGTGGCTTCTACTGGCCTACTCTCTATAAAGATTCCCGAGCGTTTGTGCTTAATTGTGACAGTTGCCAAAGATCTGGCAATCTACCTCACAGTTATGCCATGCCTCAACAAGGGATCTTGGAGATTGAGTTGTTTGATGTATGGGGCATTGACTTCATGGGACCTTTCCCACCATCATACTCAAACACTTATATCCTGGTGGCAGTGGATTATGTATCCAAATGGGTGGAGGCTACTGCAACACCCACTAATGACACTAAAACAGTGTTAAAATTCCTCCAGAAACACATCTTCAGCAGATTTGGTATCCCTAGAGTATTAATCAGTGATGGGGGCACTCATTTCTGTAATAAACAGCTTTACTCTGCTTTGGTACGTTATGGAGTTAGCCACAGGGTAGCTACTCCATATCACCCACAAACTAATGGGCAAGCTGAAGTCTCAAATAGAGAACTTAAAAGAATCCTGGAACGGACTGTAATTAACCGTAGAAGGGATTGGGCAAGAAGCTTGGATGATGCTCTGTGGGCATACAGATAAGCTTTCAAGACCCCTATAGGGACCTCTCCATACCAGCTTGTGTATGGAAAGGCATGTCACTTGCCAGTGGAACTGGAATAGAAGGCCTACTGGGCAACCAGATTCCTGAACCTTGATGCCAAGTTAGCTGGAGAAAAACGTTTACTCCAGCTAAATGAGCTAGAGGAATTTAGACTCAATGCTTTCGAGAATGCAAAAATATACAAGGAGAAAGCAAAAAGATGGCATGATAAGAAATTGTCATCCAGAGTCTTTGAGCCAGGGCAGAAAGTTCTGCTATTTAATTCTAGGCTCAAATTATTCCCCGGGAAATTAAAATCCCGGTGGAGAGGTCCGTATGTAATTACAAGTGTATCACCATATGGATACGTAGAGCTTCAGGATAATGAATCTAACAAAAAGTTCATTGTTAATGGACAGAGAGTTAAACATTATCGTGAAGGCAATTTTGAGCAAGAATGCTCAAAACTGAGACTTGATTAAAAGCTCAGTAATAGTCCAGCTAATGACATTAAAGAAGCGCTTGCTGGGAGGCAACCCAGCCATTCACAAAATTTAATTTTATTTGTTCTTTTAATTGATCAAGTTTTACAGGTAGATGCCGGAGTATCTTCAATAGGTGAAATAGCAATTGATTGAAGTCACAGAGTTACAGGGAAATTTGGAAGCTCACTGGCGTGAAAAAGCCAATAAGAAACATTTTGGGCGTTGAACGCCCAAAAGAAGCACCCACTGGGCGTTCAACGCCAGTAAGGGTAGCCATCTGGGCGTTAAACGCCAGAAAGGAGCATCTTCTGGGCGTTGAACGCCAGAAAGAAGCACCTTCTGGGCGTTCAACGCCAGATTGTTAGCATCCTGGGCGTTCAGAAAAATGCCCAGTGACAAAGGACTTCCTGGCGTTCAACGCCAGAAAGAAGCATCAGCTGGGCGTTGAACGCCCAAGAGAAGCAGCATTTGGGCGTTAAACGCCCAAAACATGCATCGTTTGGGCGTTTAACGCCAGAATGCTGGGGAGGAGGTAAAATTCGTTTTTCTTTATAATTTTTCTAAATTTTTATGTTTTAATTCATGATTTCTTGCATAAACATGTTTCAAAATGTCATCCTTCAATTCCAAAATTTTTAATCCTAATTTCTAAAAACACTAATTTCTAAAATCCCTTTTTCAAAAATATCAAATATATCTTAATTCATAAACCCAACTCTTTTCCAATCCAAATCTTTTTCAAATCTTTTTCAACTCATCATATCTTTTGGATTTTGAAATTGCCTCTCCCTCTATTCCTCTCCTGTCCTTTCTTTTGCTTGAGGACAAGCAAACCTCTAAGTTTGGTGTGAGTTGCCATGATCACTGAGCTAAAACTCATCATGATCATGGCGCCTAAGGGAACAAGAAGAGCAAGGATGTGAACTTAAAGGAGCTGAAGCGTCAGAAATTAATTCTTGAAGGCACCCCACAGACTAGAGGAACATCCACTTGTCAAAACACAGGTCGTTGAGTTCTAATCTTTGTCTTAACTCTGTGATAACTGTTCTTATTAGAAATTTACCTTATAAGTTATATATTAGTAGTAGTAATTAGTATCTCTACTTTGATTTTAATTCCAATTAAGTTATAATTTATTTTTCTCATCATCATTAAACATGAATAAAATAGTAGATTTTTAGAATAAAGAGGCAATATTTTTTTTGAGTTCTTAATAAGAAAAATTCTAATTAATTATATGTGGTGGCAATACTTTTTGTCTTCTGAATGAATGCTTGAACAGTGCATATTTTTGATATTGAATTTTATGAATGTTAAAATTGTTGGCTCCTGAAAGAATAATGAACAAGAGAAATGTTAATGATGATCTGAAAAATCATGAAAGTGATTCTTGAAGCAAGAAAAAGCAGTGAAAAAGCAAAAGCTTGTGCGAAAAAAAAAGGAATAAAATAGAAAGAAAAAGAAAAAGCAAGCAGAAAAAGCCAATAGCCCTTAAAACCAAAAGGCAGGGGTAAAAAGGATCCAAGGCTTTGAGCATCAATGGATAGGAGGGCCCAAGGAAATAAATCGAGGCCTAAGCGGCTAAATCAAGCTGTCCCTAACCATGTGCTTGTGGCATGCAGGTCCAAGTGAAAAGCTTGAGACTGAGTGGTTAAAGTCGTGATCCAAAGCAAACAGAGTGTGCTTAAGAACTCTGGACACCTCTAATTGGGGACTTTAGCAAAGCTGAGTCACAATCTGAAAAGGTTCACCCAGTTATGTGTCTGTGGCATTTATGTATCCGGTGGTAATACTGGAAAACAAAATGCTTAGGGCCACGGCCAAGACTCAATAAGTCGCTGTGTTCAAGAATCAACATACTAAACTAGGAGAGTCAATAACACTATCTGAATTCTGAGTTCCTATGGATGCCAACCATTCTGAATTTCAAAGGATAAAGTGAGATGCCAAAACTGTTCAGAGGCAAAAAGCTACAAGCCCCGCTCATCTAATAAGAATCTGAGCTTCACTTAAAACTCTGAGATATTATTGCTTCTTAATTTCTTTTCATCCTATTTTATTTATCTAGTTGCTTGAGGACAAGCAACAGTTTAAGTTTGGTGTTGTGATGAGCGGATATTTTATACGCTTTTTGGGGGTAATTTCATGTAGATTTTAGTATGTTTTAATTAATTTTTAGTAGAATATTATTAGTTTTTAGGCAAAAATCATATTTCTGGACTTTACTATGAGTTTGTGTGTTTTTCTGTGATTTCAGGTATTTTCTGGCTAAAATTGAGGGAGCTGAGCAAAAATCTGAGTTAGGCTGAAAAAGGACTGCTGATGCTGCTGGATTCTGACCTCTCTGCACTCGAAATGGATTTTTTGGAGCTACAGGAGTCCAATTGGCGCGCTCTCAACGGCGTTGGAAAGTAGACATCCAGGGCTTTCCAGCAATATATAATAGTCCATACTTTCGCGAAGATAGACGACGTAACTTGGCGTTGAACGCCAAGTACATGCTGCTGTCTGGAGTTAAACGCCAGAAAAACGTCATGATCCGGAGTTGAACGCCCAAAACACGTTATAACTTGGAGTTCAACTCCAAGAAAGGCCTCAACTCGTGGATAGCTTTAGTCTCAGCCCCAGCACACACCAAGTGGGCCCCAGAAGTGGATTTCTGCACCAATTATCTTAGTTTACTCATATTCTGTAAACCTAGGTTACTAGTTTACTATTTAAACTACTTTTAGAGATTATTCTTGTACCTCATGACATTTTCAGATCTGAATTACATGCTTTGTGACGGCATGAGTCTCTAAACTCCATTGTTGGGGGTGAGGAGCTCTGCAGCGTCTCGATGATTTAATACAATTCCTTTGTTTTCCATTCAAACACGCTTGTTCTTATCTAAGATGTTCATTCGCGCTTAATTGTGAAGAAGGTGATGAGCCGTGACACTCATCACCTTCCTCAATCCATGAATGTGTGCCTGACAACCACCTCCGTTCTACATCAGATTGAATGAATGTCTCTTAGATTCCTTAATCAGAATCTTCGTGGTATAAGCCGGATCGATGGCGGCATTCATGAGAATCCGGAAAGTCTAAACCTTGTCTGTGGTATTCCGAGTAGGATTCCGGGATTGAATGACTGTGACGTGCTTCAAACTCCTGAGGGCTGGGCGTTAGTGACAGACGCAAAAGAATCAATGGATTCTATTCCAACCTGATTGAGAACCGACAGATGATTAGCCGTGCTGTGACAGAGCATAGGAACGTTTTCACTGAGAGGACGGGAAGTAGCCACTGACAACGGTGACACCCTACATAGAGCTTTCCATGGAAGGAGCCTTGCGTGTGTTGAAGGATTTCAAGGAAGAGTTGAAGTCAGAGGACAAAGCATCTCCAAAACTTCAACATATTCCCCATTACTGCACAACAAGTAACGCTATTATTCTCTATTATTTTAACTTACAATTTTAAATACTTTGACTTCTTACAACTAAATCCAAATAACTTTATTGGCCTCCTGACTAAGATTAATAAAATAAACATTGATTGCTTCAAATCAATAATCTCCGTGGGATCGACCCTTACTCACGTAAGGTATTACTTGGACGACCCAGTGCACTTGCTGGTTAGTTGTGCGAATCACAAATTCGTGCACTGGTGGATGAAATTGTGATCCTTAATTAATGGCTCTTTGGCATGTGCCAAAGAGAACTAATTTAACTAACTGATTACTTTCTTTTCACAACTTCGTTCAACTAACCAGCAAGTGCACTGGGTCGTCCAAGTAATACCTTACGTGAGTAAGGGTCGATCCCACGGAGATTATTGGTTTGAAGCAATCAATATTTATTTTATTAGTCTTAGTTAGGATGTCAACAAGGTTATTTGGATTAAAAGTGAAATTACTAGATTTGATTATAAAAATAAAAGAGGGAACAATGTTACTTGTTTTGCAGTACTGGGGAATATGTTGGAGTTTTGGAGATGCTTTGTCCTTTGACTTCAACTCTTCCTTGAAATCCTCTTCTCACACACAAGTTCCTTCCATGGCAAGCTCTATGTAGGGTGTCACCGTTGTCAGTGGCGACTTCCCATCCTCTCAGTGAAAACGTTCCTATGCTCTGTCACAGCACGGCTAATCATCTGTCGGTTCTCAATCAGGTTGGAATAGAATCCATTGATTCTTTTGCGTCTGTCACTAACGCCCAGCCCTCAGGAGTTTGAAGCACGTCACAGTCATTCAATCACGGAATCCTACTCGAAATACCACAGACAAGGTTTAGACTTTCCGGATTCTCATGAATGCCGCCATCAATCCGGCTTATACCACGAAGATTCTGTTGGGGAATCTAAGAGATATTCATTCAATCTGATGTAGAACGGAGGTGGTTGTCAGGCACACGTTCATGGATTGAGGAAGGTGATGAGTGTCACGGATCATCACCTTCTTCACAATTAAGTACGAATAAACATCTTAGATAAGAACAAGCGTGTTTGAATGGAAAACAAAGGAATTGTATTAAATCATCGAGACGCTGCAGAGCTCCTCACCCCCAACAATGGAGTTTAGAGACTCATGCCGTCACAAAGTATGTAATTCAGATCTGAAAGTGTCATCAGGTACAAGAAATGTCTGTAAAAGTTGTTTAAATAGTAAACTAGTACCCTAGGTTTACAAAAAATGAATAAACTAAGATAATTGGTGCAGAAATCCACTTCTGGGGCCCACTTGGTGTGTGCTGGGGCTGAGACTAAAGCTTTCCACGTGTGGAGGCCTTTCTTGGCTTCAAACTCCAGGTTATGACGTGTTTTGGGCGTTCAACTCCGGATCATGACGTTTTTCTGGCGTTTAACTCCAGACAGCAGCATGAACTTGGCGTTTAACGCCAAGTTACGTCGTCTATCCTTGCGCAAAGTATGGACTATTATATATTGCTGGAAAGCCCTGGATGTCTACTTTCCAACGCCGTTGAGAGCGCGCCAATTGAACTCCTGTAGCTCCAGAAAATCCATTTCGAGTGCAGGGAGGTCAGGATCCAACAGCATCAGCAGTCCTTTTTCAGCCTAAGTCAGATTTTTGCTCAGCTCCCTCAATTTCAGTCAGAAAATACCTGAAATCACAGAAAAACACACAAACTCATAGTAAAGTCCAAAAATATGATTTTTGCCTAAATACTAATATTATTTTACTAAAAACTAAATGAAACATGCTAAAATCTACATGAAATTAGCCCCAAAAAGCGTACAAAATATCCGCTCATCATGCACCACCATCCTCCTAGGGAAACCTTCCTTCTGGTTCTCAAGCAAGCGCTACATTTCGCCCTCCTTGCTAAGATCAAACGGATTGTGAGCGAGCGAAGCTACTATCCCCATATTATATCAAAAATGCTGCCCAAGTGGGATAAAACCATTATTATTGTCATGCACACCATCAGAAAGGGCGTTCAATCTGTAATCCTAGTGTTTCTAACCTTTTTCTTTTAATAGTAAAACTTTTAGGATTATAATTTATAGTAAATTCTTTCCAAAATCTTTCGATTACCATGTATGATACTTATTTGAGTCTATGTTTTTACTTTATCAGATCATTTGGTTCATATACTAATGTTTATAACACTGATATAATAGATTATTTCAACTTCAAAATATCTCTAAAATATTTTGGTATAGTTTATTAGAGCAAAGAATACAAGTAAAAATCTCATACCATTGAACTTGAACTTGGTAAATATGTCGTCCAAAAAAGCTCTTATTATTCACTATAAAATATTTTTCTGTTAATAATAATTAAAGATATTTTTATTTTTGATAGGGACCTCTCGTTAAATAAAGCCAAACTGTGATACACAGCTTTTGCGAATTTCAATTGCAAAAAATTTTTCAAATTATTTTATAAAAGATCGGGTTATTATAACATTATGTTGAATCTAATACATAATTATTTTAAACATATCTCATAGAAACATTTTTTAATTTCTTAATTTTCTCTAATGCACACCAAATTAAACATATCCAAATCCCTAAGCTATAACGTTTTTTAAATTATTTTGTTAATATTCTCAAATAATTTCAAAAATCATATAGACTTTACTTGCAATAGGACATAAATAGAAAACTAAATTAGTATATTATTTCTGTACTTATTATAGTCTCATAACAAACATATATTACACATGATATTCATCCACTAACGTCGCCAAAACTTCAAAGACTTATATAATAATTTAAGTCGTGGCATCCTTATAGCACTAACACGCAATTTAAGCTTAGTTTAATAAAATTTTTGGCGGTTTAGGAAAAAGTTTGCCATCGGGTACAAATCCTAGAGGAACAAATAGCCACCAACGAGCACTACGCACCGAAGTACTCAATCAAGGAGATCTCCAAAACTACTTCTAGAAACGGGCAAATGGCAAGATCCCCAAATCAAAGGCTCGTAAGACACAGGGATCGTAGTCGACCACAATAATCAAACCACCTCCAAGACAATGATGGTGAGAACTACCAAAAAGACTCCAAGTGAAGAAGGAGAAAAAACATGGTGATAGGAGCCACCCATTACTGAGAAGGTCCTAAGGTTAGGTTGCCAGTAACCCTAGCTAGCCCTGCTTTTGAGGCAAGGATGAACCTCGAGCGGTAGACGCCGTCCAATGTCAGGCCTTCCCAGTAACGCTGGCTAGCCCAGCTATCAAGTGGTTCAATGCCCTACCTAACAGCTAGATTTCATGTTTTTCTCAACATCTCAAAAAAATTCCTAACACAATTCACCACATGAGACCAGATCATCTTATTGGGCATCACCCAACGACCAGACGAATCCACAAGAAAGTATCTTGATCGATTTAACAATAAATATTTGGAGATCAATGGACTAACAGACTCACAGGAAGTTTATGCCTGACCAATGGGTTCTTGAATGAAGGTTTTCAAAAGTATAACACCCTACCACACAGAGCTTTACGCTTAAGTTTGTAAATCAGAGGTGGTGAGGTATTACGGACTCTAAAAGACAAAAGACGTACTTATGTATATATAAGAAGAATAGTTTTAACTATGAGTCTTGAATAAAGAATAAATAGAACAAATAGAAATCACATTGAACTCGAAACGTGAAGATTATAAAGCGGAAAAATGGAGAGCAGAAGAGATAAAATACACACATATATAAAGAGTTCCAACAAGATACTTATAGCAAAATTCTAAATATACAGCCCAAAATAAATGAAAAACATAAATATAGATTCTGGTTCTCGGAAATCAACATCTAAGAGGGACAAAATACAAGTTTACACATAGTGGAGAATACTACATATATACATATACAAAATACAAAGTTCAAAATCCCCAACAGTAGTTCTTCGCTCCTAAAGAGTCTCCAACACGCTCAGTGAGGTACCTCACGTGCTGCATCTGAAAAATAATAGAATATGTATGGAATGAGAACTGAGGTTTCTCAGTATGGTAAAGGTACTTGTATAGATAATAAATAATGTCCCAGAAAGCCAGAGGCATTTTAAAACTCCAATAATTTAAATCAAATCCTAGAGTTTTCACTAAACCAAAATTATGGTGACCATGTCTAAGGATCCTAATTTAACTCTTCATTTCTGGTTCTCTGCAAATCTCCAATTTACCAAGTGGAACAACCTTCAGCATCTCCTCCACCAACATGAGGGATCTTTGAAAAAAAACACAAACAAGACAAAAAAAACACAAATATGGAAATAGATACAAAAATTAGGTCAAGTAGCAGTTAATTACAGTTAAACAAATAGGCAAGTCAAAACAAATGCACACTCAAACAAAACATACAAGTGCATATGATGCATGTCTGCCTTATGGCAGATGAGTCTCATCTGACGATTATACAGCCATAACCGGACATGTCCAGTAGCTAACCCGAACATTGTCTCTCTGTTGCACACTAACACCTCAGCACATCGGCTGGCCATTAGAGGGAGAGTGCCCTATCACTATTAGAGGGAATATGTGCCTTGACACCATTAGAGGGAATATGTGCCTTTTCACATGCAATCAGCGAGAAATCGTAGATAAGCGGGATCGACCACCATCCTTGCCACATGATGAGCGGATAATTTATACGCTTTTTGGCATTGTTTTTACATAGTTTTTAGTATGATTTAGTTAGTTTTTAGTATATTTTTATTAGTTTTTAAGAAAAATTTACATTTATAGACTTTACTATGAGTTTGTGTGTTTTTTTTGTGATTTCAGGTATTTTCTGGCTGAAATTGAGGGACCTGAACAAAAATCTGATTCAGAGGCTGAAAAAGGAATGCTGATGCTGTTGGATTCTGACCTCCCTGTACTCGAAATAGATTTTTTGGAGCTACAGAAGCCCAAATGGCGCACTCTCAATTGCGTTGGAAAGTAGACATCCAGGATTTCCAGAAATATATAATAGTCCATACTTTACTCGAGTTTTAACGACGCAAACTGGCGTTCAAACGCCAACTCCCTGCCCTATTCTGGAATTAAACGCTAGAAACAGGTTACAAGCTAGAGTTAAACGCCTAAAACAAGATACAAACTGGCGTTTAACTCCAAGAGAAGTCTCTACACGTGAAAGCTTCAATGCTCAACCCAAGCACACACTAAGTGGGCTCGTAAGTTGATTTCTATATCATTTACTTATTTCTGTAAACCCTAGTAACTAGTCTAGTATAAATAGGACTTTTTACTATTGTATTTTCATGCTGGGATCTTTGATCAGTTTTATGCTATCTTAGACATTGGGAGCTGGCCTCACGGCCATGCATGGACCATCATCACTTATGTATTTTCAACGGTGGAGTTTCTACATACCATAGATTAAGGTGTAGAGCTCTATTGTTCCTCGAGTATTAATGCAATTACTACTATTTTCTATTCAATTCATGCTTATTCTTGTTCTAAGATATCCATTCACACACAAGAACATGATGAATGTGATGATTATGTGACGCTCATCACCATTCTCAACTTATGAACGTGTGCCTGACAAACACTTCTGTTCTACATGAAAACAAGTTTGAATGTATATCTCTTAGCCTTCTGGTTCACGATCAGAGTCTTCGTGGTATAAGGTAGAATCAATTGGCAGCATTCTTGAGATCCGGAAAGTCTAAACCTTGTCTGTGGTATTCTGAGTAGGATCTGGGATGGGATGACAGTGACGAGCTTCGAACTTGCAAGTGTTGGGCGTAGTGACAGACGCAAAAGGATCAATGGATCCTATTCCAACATGAGTGAGAACCAACAGATGATTAGCCATGCAGTGATAGTGCATTTAGACCATTTTCACTGAAAGGACGGACGGTAGCCATTGACAACGGTGATCCCCCAACATACAGCTTGTCATGGAAAGGAGTATGAAGGATTGGATGAAGACAGTAGGAAAGCAGAGATTCAGAAGGAACAACGCATCTCCATACACTTATCTGAAATTTCCACCAATGAATTACATAAGTATCTCTATCTTTATTTTATGTTTATTTATCTTTTAATTATCAAAACTCCATAACCATTTGAATCTACCTGACTGAGATTTACAAGATGACCATAGCTTGCTTCAAGCCAACAATCTCCGTGGGATCGACCCTTACTCACGTAAGGTTTATTACTTGGACGACCCAGTGCACTTGCTGGTTAGTTGTGTGAAGTTTTAAAAAAGAATTGAGATTACAATTGTGCGTACCAAGTTGTTGGCGCCATTGAGATCACAATTTCGTGCACCACCACACTTATCACATTCATTGTCTTTTTATCCATTTCATTCTTAATCTTATCTCACTCCGTCCATAGTCACTATCATAATCAATCAATATCATCATCGCCATCAATCATCTCTCAAATCCTCATCATTCATAAATGTATTTATTCACATAATTCACATCCTCTTCATCATCATCATCTCGGAATACCATACATCATAATCTTCACTCTTCAATTTGCTATCTCAAACCATTAAATTTCATCCTTAACCCTTCTAACCTTTAGTACACTTGCTTTAGATTTATAATAGGGTTTAAAAAAGCAATTTAGAGGAACAATCGAAACCACACAAATTTCATTTCAGGCAAAATAGGGTGTCGCATACGCGAACCATTGCCGCGTACGCGAGATTTCAAAACTTGCCATTTTCATATCTGCATGGCCACTGTGTAAGCGAGTGTATGGATAGTGCCATGCACTCCCATACGCATGACATTCCCCTCGTACGCATGAATGTGAATTTCCAGAAAAAAGTTGTTAAGTTGTAGAGATCAGTTTTTAACCTAAAATTTGAACCTTTGTAACTTTTTACACAAAAATCATTTTTCAATCATTCTTGAACTCTTGGAAATATTATTGAATATATTTTCATAAAAGTCTTACTTTGTTGAATTTGCAAATCTGGGGACTGAGTTATGGCTTGCCAAAGTTTGTCAAAAACTCATTTTTACATAAAAATAGAAATTGCCAAATTTCAAGGAATTCACAATCCAAACAATTCAAAATCATACCAATTCACCTCTACCCAATCTCAACATATATTTCTTCATTCTCTACATCTTTATCTATTCAATTTAACAACCTCCATTCACAATTCACCAGTTCTCATCGTATCAATAATTAATTTTAACAAATACTAACCCAATCACAACCACATCAATTCTCATTAATTCAATTCATCACACTGGCAAAACTCACCTTTTTTAACCCCAGGCCCAAAATCCACGGCCTCCGGCCCAAATTTCATCAATTCATAAATTCATAAAACTCATAAATCATAAACGATCAATCAACAATCCATCAATTAATCATTCTCATTCACCAAGCTCATATCTCCTCCTTATACAATTATTCACTTCTAAGTAACTCATACCACATCCTCAAAACTCACAAACAACCAATCACCAAATAAAAGCCAAATCTAACAACTCATTAATTATGACAAATTTAATTCCATCCATTCATACATTTCAATCCTATTCTTAAGACAACTAGCCTATGGTTCACATAATATTATATATTAACTATAAGAAACTAAAATCATTCCTTAGCCGATTCCTTCCCAAGCATAAAACACCACGTAACCTCCTTTTCACAAGCTTCCAAGCCAACCCAACAAGTTTCCAGCCACCAAAGTTCCAATTCAAGCACTTCACTTCACCAATTTGACTTTAATTCACATAGATTCATTCTAATTTTCACACAGTTTACGAAAATCACACTAGGGTTCCATTAATTCAATAGTTTACAAGAGTTTAGAGGTTTCTCACCTTATCCATAGATGATTAGGGAGAAACCCAATAATTACCTAATACTAGATTACACTTAAACCATCAAAATCATAAAAATCTCTCAATACCCACAACCAAAATGCAAAATCAGAATGGAAGAGGAAACTGGGCAAGAAATTCAAAGTGCATCTTCACTTTGTTTGGATAGAATTGAAGAGCCTGGCGAGGCAAACACATGGCCGCAAATGGTGCGGTGATCGGACCTCCGAATCAAAATCACACTAAGCGAACTCTTTGTTTATCTTTTGGTTTTTTTTTGAGATATATATATATATATATATATATATATATATATATATATATATTCTAGTCGACCTTTGCTTTGCAGGTCAAATTTAGAGCTTGCTTAGGTATCTATCTTTTGAACCTCTATTTATATACTTGTGGTGCACGAATTCCCACACTTCGTACAACTGAACCAGCAAGTACATTGGGTCGTTCAAGTAATACCTGAGTGAGTCAGGATCGATCCCACGAGGATTGTGGTTTGAAAAAGCTATGGTTATCTTGCAGATCTTAGTCAGGCAGATAGAAGAGTTGTTAGGTTTATGAGATCTGAACTAGGTTGATATGTTTACAATGATAATCTTAAATGGTTAAGGCTTGGAGATGCTTTGTCCTTCTAAATTAACTTTGGTATTACTGTCTTCTTCAATTGTGAATGATTTCTTCAATGGCAGGCTGTATGTGATTGATGTTGGTTTGAGCAACTGCCAATACTCCTCCAGATCTGAACCCCAGGGTTATTGTGGATCCATTCTGATTGAGGGTGAAGCTCTTGCAATTCATTCTCTTTGGTGATCCTACTCAAAAAGTCACATACAAGGTTGAATCTTCCGGATCAGAGGATGCTGCGCCTTTGGGTTCTAACCTCTATCACAGAGACCTAATCTCCCTATACCTCGGCTGAACTGGTGTCTCAAGAAGTTTCTAACGAAGTCGTGAATTAGCCATCTAAGAGATGTATAGTCAAGCTGACGGTTCAATGCTTTCCACTGAAGTATTCACACGAACCCAAGAAGAACACGAGTGGTTGTCAGGCACGTGATCTTAGTATGAAGAACAAAGATGATTGTCACGGGTCATCCCATTCATCATGTTAAAGAACGAAAATACATCTTAGAATTAAATCAAACTTGGATTGAAGAGAAATAGTAATACTTTTATTAATTCATAGAACTCAGTAGGACTCCTCCCCTCAATCTAGGAGGTTTAGAAACACATACTAATAGAAAATACAGTGATGAATGAAAATATGGTGTAAAGATCTGGAAGAAGATCTTAAGCAAGGTTGATCTTCTCCTTTAAATACTAAACTAATAACTAGTAAGGGTAAAACAGTCTTTTCAGTGCTAAAATCCACTTCTGGGGCCCACTTGGTGAGTGTTTGAGCTGAGTTTTGATGAGATTCACGTGCTAGGAGGGCTCTAGGGCGTTGAACATTGGTTAGGGGATCCTCTTTAGGCGTTTGGACGCCAGTCTCTTCTCCTTGGGCACTGGACACCTAAAAAGGGGCAGGAGGCTGGCGTTGGACGCCAGTTTTGGGCCTTTTCATTAAACTATTATGCATCGCTAAAAATCTCTAGAAGTCAGCTTTTTATAGCTATTGAGAATTCTCTATTTGGACTTCTGTAACTCTAGAAAAGGGCTTCCGAGTGCAAGGAGGTCAAATCCGGATAGCATCTGCAGTGCTTTTTCTATCTCTAAATCAGACTTTTGCTCCAACTCCTCAATTTCAGCCAGAAAATGCCTAAAATTGTACAAAAACACAAAAACTCAAAGTAGAATCCAAAAATGTGAATAAACATTAAAACCTATGAAAACTTTATAAAAATCAAACAAAATATACTAAAAATTATATGAAAATGATGCCAAAAAGTGTATAAAATATCCGCTCATCACAACACCAAACTTAAACTGTTGCTTGTCCGCAAGCAACTAAAAATAAAATAAGATAAAAAGAAGAGTATGATGTAGTAAATCTCAGAGTTTCTAATGAAGCTCAGTTTCAATCATGTCTTCGACTACTCCTGATGGTATTTTAATAGAACCATCAGCAAGTTGATGGCATATACGGGTTGCTTTGACTTCCTCAGTCAAGAAAAGATTTTTTATTAATGAAGTAGGTATTAGGTTGATGCTTGCTCCAAGGTCACATAAAGCTGTCCTTGTACAAGCATCACCTATAGTGCATGGTATCATAAAGCTTCCAAGATTCTTAAGCTTCGTTGATAAGCTGTTTTGAATGATTGCACTGCACTCTTCTGTGAGGAGGACTGCTTTTGTCTCTCTCCAATCATTCTTATGACATAAAATGTCCTTCATGAACTTAGCATAAGAAGGTATTTGTTCAAGAGTCTCTGCAAAAGGGATTTTGATCGCTAATGTTCTGAGATAATCCGCAAAGCAAGTAAACTGTTTATCTTTTTCCTCTTGAAAGAATTTTTCAGGAAATGGAATCTTAGCCTTATACTCATCAATCTTGGTTGATGAAGGCCGAGTGCCGTGTGTGTTGAAAGGGGGTTACTAGCTTGCTTAGGAGGGTTGTTATTAGTAAGTGACTGGCCTCCCTTGCTTGGGCGTTCAACGCCCATAATGCTGCCCCCTTCCTGGTGTTCAACACCAGGAAGACTATTCCCTTCTGGACGTTCAACGCCCTTGTTGGTGTCCTCAATTGGGCGTTAAACGCCAGGGATGGGAATCCCTTCTTGGAATTTAATGCCAATGATCTTCCTCTTTGGGCTTTCAATGCCCTCAGAGACGTCTTGGGCCTCAGCCTGGTGTTCCTCTGTAGGTTTTTCTTTCTTTTTGTACGGAGGATGGGTGTTTAAGGATTTTTCGCTCCTTAGTTGAATAGCCTGACATTCCTCTGTTATATGCTTAGATAATTGCTGCCTTGTTTGACTCAGTTGGGATTCTACATTCCCGTTATAAGCTTGAGTTTCTCGTAAAGCCTCTTGTAATTCTAGTAGTTGTTAGGCAAGGGCGTGTAGCTTCTGAGTCAATGGGCCATCTTGTTCTGGAGGGTCAGGTTCAGTAGATACTGTCTTAACCTCTCCTATCATAGAAGTCTCAGCAGCTGAGTACAGATGCTGATTAGTAGCAACTGTCTCAATAAACTCGTGAGCCTCTTCAATGGTCTTTCTCACATGTATAGAACTACCAGCAGAGTGGTCCAAAGACATTTTAGCCATGTCTAAAATTCCATAGTAGAAGGTGTTTAATTGTACCCATCCTAAAAATATTGCAGTGGGACATTTTCTTAGCATCCTTCTATACCTTTCCCAGGTATCATAAAGAGATTTACTGTCTCCTTGTTTGAAGCTTTGGATGTCCAGTCTCAATTGGGTCATCTTCCTTGGGAGAAAGTATTGATTTAAAAACTTGTCTACTAACTGGTTCCAAGTTTTCAAGATATCTTTGGGTTGGTTATCTAACCACCTCTTTGCTTGGCCCTTTACGGCAAAGAGAAAGACAAATAATATGTAGACATCTTGGTCTACTCCCTTATTGTGTACTGTGTTAGTAATCTTTAAGAAATCTACCAAGAACCTAGTAGGCTTTTCCTGTGGAAGTCTAACATATTGGCAGTTTTGCTGCACTAGCGTAATGAATTGAGGGTTTAGTTCAAAGCTACTTACACTGATGTGAGGTATGCTAATACTTCTTCTATAGAAGTCAGTAGTGGGATTTTTATAAGACCCTAGAGTTCTTCTGAACTCTTGATTCTCATTTGGGTTCATGATTAAGAAAGGTAGGAAAAGGAGAAGAATTAAGGAATAAGATGAAAATTATAATTAAAATATTTTTTTATTTTATTTATTAATTAAATTAAAAAATAAAAGTTAATTAATTTAGAATATTTGAAAATTAATTAATGAATTTCAAAAAAAGAAGAAAGAGAAATAGAAGAAGAGATTTTGAAAATTAGAAGAGAGAAGAATTAGTTAGGAAGTTTTGAAAGAGAAGAGAGAGAAGATACGTAACTAATTAAGAAAAGATTTGAAAATAAGATAAGATAGAAGATTAGAAAAGATTTGAATTTGAAATTTGAGAATTAAATTTTAAAATTTTAAAATTGAAATTTGAATTTGAAATTTTAAATTTTGAAATTGAATTTTAAAATTTGAAATAAGATAAGATAAGATTTTTGAAAAGATTTGATTTTGAAAAAATTTGAATTTTGAAATTTAAAACTAAGATAAGATAAGATAAAAAAATTTTAAATTAAAATCTGAATTTTTATTTAAAATTTTTGAAAATTAATTAAAATAAAGATAGAAAAGATATTTTTATTTTTGAATTTAATGAGGAAAGAGAAAAACACACAAAAGACACCAAACTTAAAAATTTTTAGATCTAAAGCAATCAATTTCCGAAAATTTGAAGACAAACACCAAGAGACACCATACTTAAAAATTTTAAGATCAGAATAAAAAGAAAAACAAGAACACTTTGAATATTAAGAAGAATACCAAGAACAAAACTCAAAAAATTCAAAGAACACAAGAACATGCAAAAGACACCAAACTTAAGATTTTGAGAAAAGGACAAATTAGTTCCTGACTTTTTACCCGGCGAACATTTTTATCTCTGACCATTGGAAAATACTTTTAAGTCCCTGACGTCCTTAAATGTTAGACGGATCAGTCCCTCCATCCACAAGCCACCATTAGACCCAACAGAAAAGGCTGACGTGGCTCCCCCTCTGCTTACCTGGCATCACGGATTCCCACGTGGCACGTTAGTGGGATGGAGCTTTTGAAAAATGGATACATAAGTCCTTGTCGCTCAAGACGATGTCGTTTTGTATGCTGCCCTAATCCTCAACCTGATACTCCCACCTCAACCCGATAGCCTCTTCCTGCCACAACCACCCTGACCACCTCCACAAGTACATGTCCTACACTCCTTTCTCCCTTTGCCCCTCCAACTCCGACCTCGCCGAATCTCTTATCCTCCGTGGTTGCCACCCCCTCTCCCGCTGCCGCTGCTTCTCCCGAACTGTACTGCACAAACCCTTATCCCCTCTCCTTTAAGACCCTTTCCCTTCTTCACACCCCGATTCCTCTGTAATTTGAGACCATTAACCTTACAAATCCTTCGATTGCTTCCACCGCCAAAACCCTAACCTAGGCTTCAACCCTTCCTCTGATTCATCCAAGTTCACAACCTACAAGACCAACCTCGATCTCTCGATCTCGCAGCTCTTCCAGATCGCCAAGTCCACAAAGTCAGTCATCCGGCTGGGCCTCGACGTCGGTGGCGGCACCGGGTCATTCCCCGCTACGATGAATCTCTATAACGTGACAGTTGTGACGACGACTATGAGCGTGGGTGTGCTATACAGCGAAGCGATGGCACCGAGGGCCTTGTGCCACTACACGTGCCGCTACAGCAGCAGCTACCGGTGTTCGACGAAGTGGTGGACCTTGTGTGGGAATTCTGTGAATCGGTAGATTCCGGTGATGATGATGGAGTTCTTGCTGTTTGATATGGATAGGGTTTTGAGAGGTGGAAGGTACTTGTGGATTGACAAATTCTTCAGTAAAAGGGTGGACCTTGAAAAGCTGTATGCGCTATTGATTGAGAAATTAGGTTACAAGAAGGTAAAGAGGGCCACTGGGAATAAGAATGATGCTAGTGGCATCAAGAATGCTGAGGTTTTTCTTACTGCATTGTTGCAGAAGCCTACTTCAAGATGATCAACTTGAAGCTTGCTTCTTTACTTCTTCACTTACACAACCTGGTAGGATATAACTACCTATCTTGCTACTTGGAAAGTTAACATCTTAATTAGTTAAAATTAAATTAGTTGCATGTCAAACACACTCAAAGTCAAAATGTTCATGTTCTCCAATATACTGTTGCATAAGATAATTTCTCTAAGGTGAGAGTTGAAATACTGGTTAACCTTATTCATTCAAAAAAATATCAACATTTGGTACTTCATAACTAGCACAAACCACACCTGTTTAAGGGCATAGCCCCATAATGTAATTAGAATCTAACGTCGTTTTGAGCAATAGGGACTTATGTGTCTATTTTTCAAAAGCTCCATCCCACTAACGTACCACGTGGGAAGCTGTGATGCCAGGTAAGCAGAGGGGGAGCCATGTCAGCCATTTCCGTTAGGTTTAACGGTGGCTTATGGACGGAGGGACAAATCCGTCCAACTTTTAAGGACATCAGGGACTTAAAAGTATATTCCAATGGTCAGAGACTAAAATATCCATGGAGTAAAAAGTCAGGGACTAATTTATCATTTTCTCTAAAATTTTTGAAAACCAAGAACAAAATTTTCGAAAACTTAAAGAAAGCACACAAGAAGACACCAAACTTAAAGATTGACACAAGATTTAAACAAAAGACACAAATTTTGAAAATTTTTAGAAAAAAGACTCAAAGAATTTGAAAATTACCAGGAACATAAACAAAAAGACTTAAACCAAGAACAAAGATTAATCAAAGAAAAGATTTTTTTTGTTTGGAAAAAGTTTTTTAATTTTTTCGAAAAAAGGAAAATAAAATAAAAGACTCTAACAAAATTAAAGAAAATACCTGATCTAGTGAACAAGATAATCTGTCAGTTGTCCAAACTCGAACAATCTCCGGCAATGGTGCCAAAAACTTGGTGCACGAATCCCCACGCTTCGTACAACTTAACCAGCAAGTGCACTAGGTCATCCAAGTAATACCTGAGCGAGTCAAGGTCGATCCCACAAGGACTGTGGTTTGAACCAAGCTATGGTTATCTTGCAGATCTTACTCAGGCAGATAGAAGAGTTGTTGGATTTATGAGATCTGAACTAGGTTGATATGTTTACAATGATAATCTTAAATGGTTAAGGCTTGGAGATGCTTTGTCCTTCTGAATTAACTCTGGTATTACTGTCTTCTTCAATTGTGAATGATTTCTTCATTGGCAAGCTATATGTGATTGATGCCAATACTCCTACAAATCTGAACCCCAGGGTTAGTGTAGATCCATTCTGATTGAGGGTGAAGCTCCTGCAGTTCATTCTCCTTGGTGATCCTACTCAAAACACCACAGACAAGATCGAATCTTCCAGATCAGAGGATGATACACCTTTGGGTTCTAGCATCAACCATAGAGACCCTAATCTCCCCATACCTCAGCTAAACTGGTGTCTCGAGAAGTCCCCAACAAAGTCGTGAATTAGCCGTCTAAGAGATGTATAGTCAAGCTGGTGGTTCAATACTTTCCACTGAAGAATTCACACAAACTAAAGAAGAACACAGGTGGTTGTTAGGCACGCGGTCTTAGTATGAAGAACGAAGATAATTGTCATAGGTCATCCCATTCAACATGTTGAAGAACAAAAATACATCTTAGAATTAAATTAAACACGGATTGAAGAGAAATAGTAATACTTTTATTAATTCATAGAACTCAGCAGGGCTCCTCCCCTCAACCTAGGAGGTTTAGAAACTCATACTGATAGAAAATACAGTGATGAACGAAATATGGTGTAAAAGTCTAGAAGAAGATCCTAAACAAGGATGATCTTCTCCTTTAAATACTAAACTAATAATAGTAAGGGTAAAACAGTCTTTTTAGTGCTGAAATCCACTTCTGAGGCCCACTTGGTGAGTGTTTAGGCTGAGCTTTGATGAGATTCACGTGCTAGGAGGCCTCTAGGGGGTCTTCTTTGGGCGTTTGGACACTGGTCTCTTCTCCTTGGGTGCTGGACACTTGAAAGGGGGCAGGAGGTTGGTGTTGGACGCCAGTTTTGGGCCTTTTAATTTGAAGCAAAATATAGACTATTATATATTACTGGAGAGCTCTAGAAGTTAGCTTTACATAGCCATTTAGAAAGCTCTATTTGGAGATCTGTAGCTCTAAAAAAGCTCTTCCGAGTGCAAGGAAGTCAGATCCGAACAACATCTGCAGTGCTTTCTTTGTCTCTGAATCAACTTTTGCTCCAGCTCCTCAATTTCATCCAGAAATTACCTGAAATTGTACAAAAACTCACAAACTCAAATTAGAATCCAAAAATGTGAATTTAACACTAAAACCTATGAAAACTTAATAAAAATCTAACAAAACATACTAAAAACTATATGAAAATGATGCCAAAAAGTGCATAAAATATCCGCTCATCACAACACCAAACTTAAACTGTTGCTTGTTCCCAAGCAACTAAAAATAAAATATGATAAAAAGAAGAGTGGGATGCAGTAAATCTCATAGTTTCTAATGAAGCTCAATTTCAAACAGATGAGCATGACTTAATAACTTTTTGCTTCTGAATAGTTTTGGCATCTCACTATCCATTGAAACTCAGAAATGTTGGTCTCTTTAGAAACTTAGAATCCAGATGATATTATTAACTCTCCTATTTTAGCTCTTTTTTATTCTTGAACATAGCTTTTAAAGTCTTGGTTGTGACCCTAAGCACTTTGTTTTCTAGTATTGCCACCGGATACATAAATGCCACAGACCCTTTACCTGGATGAACCCTTTCGGATTATGATTCAGCTTTGCTAGAAACCCCAGATAGACGTGTCCAGAGTTCTTAAGCACACTCTTGTTGCATTGGATCATGACTTTAACCACTCCGTCTCAAGTTTTTCACTTGACACCTTCATGCCACAAGCATATGGTTAGGGATAACTTGGTTGAGCTGCTTAGGCCAGGATTTTGTTTCCTTTAGGCCCTCCTAACCATTGATGCTCAAAGCCTTGGATCCTTTTATCCTTGCTTTTTGGTTTAAAGGGTTATTGGCTTTTTCAATCTGCCCTCCTTTTCCTGCATTTTTGGGCAGTAATGGATTTTTCTTTTTTTTTTGCCTCTTTCTTCTTTTTTTTTTTTGAAATATGCTTTTTCTTTTTCTTTGCAGCTTTTTCTTGCTTCAAGAATCAAATTTTGGATTTTTTAGATCATCAATAATACTTTTCCTTTTTCTCCATTCTTTCAAGAGCCAGCATCCTTAATTTCAACTTTAAATATGCACTGTTTATGCATACATTTAGATACCTAAAGCAATGCCACCACAACAAAATAATTGATTATTCTTTATTGTAGAACTCAAAAATTTATGCATCTTTAATTCTTCTAAAAAAATCTACTATTTTATTCATGTTTAATGATAATAAGAGGAAAATTTTATAGCTAATTGAAAAATAAAAATTAATTAATTACTACTAATGCTTATGTAATTCTAAAAATTAAAAGACATAAAATAAAAATAAAAATAAAGACTTAAATACTACTTGTGATCATGTAACTCCAAATTAGGATGGAAATACGTGAAACAGGAATTGGAATTGTCATAGGGTTGAAACTCTACAACCTTCAACTTGGGGGACGCTGGCCTCTTCAGGTTGAGGGGCTCTGGGCTCTTCACCGAAGAGTTTCTGGCACTTCAACTCCTCTATCTCACCCCTTACTTCTCTTTCTCTTTGATCAGTTTGCAAATCATGCTAGTCTGATCTTTCTACTCCTCTCCGAGTTGATCTAAGGTGCTTTGTAAGTGTATCATAGACGCCTTCAGCTGGTCCCAATACTCAATTAGAGGGATCTCTTGGGGAGGCTCAGATGCCTTCCTTTTGAGTTGATCCTCTTGTATCTTGGAATTCTCCATCACCTGCTTGGTGATTGGGCTTTCCACTGGAATAAAGTTATCCAAGTAGATCAGCACCTTGGCCTCTTGGCATAGGCGAAAGATAAGATTTGGATAAGCCAGCATCGCATTAGTAGACATCCTGTTTACTAACTTGTAAATCTCACGGGGGATTATTTGGTGGACTTCTACCTCATTCCCCATCATGATGTAGTAAATCATCACAGCTCTTGGAATAGTGACTTCAGGTATATGTCCTCAATCCATTGAGTTCCTGGTAGGCATATCTCCTCTAGGATTTGATCCAGCTTTGGGTTGGCTACGACCCTTCTATTGTAGGATTTAGGGTCATCCCTCTGCAAGGGTAATTTGAAGATTTCTCTCACCCAATCCAGATGAAAATAGATGATCTTCCCTCTAACCATATTGCAAAAAGTATGGATGGATGTTCCATCTTTCTTTTGCTTATCTTTCATCCACAGATTTGCATAAAACTCATGGATGATGTGATATCTAACATTAAACTCAGGATTAGTTAGAATCTCCCAGCCTCTCCTTTGAATTTGCTCTTGGATCTCCGGGTATTCTTCTTCTCCTAATTTGAATCCCACCTCAGGTATTACTGGCCTTTTACTCATTATCTTGTGATAATATTCTTCATGTTGCTTGGTAAGGAATCAAACAGGTTTGAAAACAACTGTTCGGTTATTTTCTTTCTTGTTCTTTGGGGTAGTCTTGCCACTTCTTGGAGCCATGTGATTTGAATTTTTAATGAGAGAACAAGGCTCCTTCTACACCAAACTTAGAAAATTTGCTCGTCCTCGAGGAAAAGATAAGAAAGAAAGAAGAAGAAAAGTGAAGTAGAAGAGAAGAGGAGAATATAATTCGAATGAGAGGTGATGAGTGAGGGAGAGGGGGCACGGACATATATATAGGGAGGGGGGAAGGAATTTTCAAAAAGAGAGATAAAATTTTTTAAAAAGATAGAAAAGGATAAGTTGTTAAACTTTGAAAGATAAAAAAAAGATATGAAAAAGATATAAAAAGATTTTAAAGATAAGATAAGAAGTATGAAAAAAATTTTAAAGTTTAATAAAAGATAAGAACAAGAATTTCAAAAGATAAGAAAAGAATTGAAAGGATTTGAAAACTAGTTGAAAAGATATGAGATTTTGAAAAAAAAAGATTTGAAAAGATTTGAAAATATCTTAAATTTGAAATTAAATTGAAATTGAAATATTTGAATAAGATTTTATTTAAAAATCAAAGAATATTTAAAATTGAATTTGAAAAAGATAGATTGAATAAAGAAAAGATAAGCATTTTGAAATTACCTCCCATGCTGTCTTGCTGGGCGTTGAATGCCCAAAATGGTACCTATTCTGGCATTCAACGCCAGACTACCCTCTTTCTTGGGCATTAAACGCACAGCTGATGAGCGGATAATTTATACGCTTTTTGGCATTGTTTTTAGGTAGTTTTTAGTAAGTTCAAGCTACTTTTAGGGATGTTTTCATTAGTTTTATGTTAAAATCACATTTCTGGACTTTACTATGAGTTTGTGTGTTTTTCTGTGATTTCAGGTAATTTCTGCCTGAAATTGAGGGACTTGAGCAAAACTCTGAAAAAAGGCTGACAAAAGGAGTGCTGATGCTGTTGGAATCTGACCTCCCTACACTCAAAATGGAATTTCTAGAGCTACGGAACTCCAAATGGCGCGCTCTCAATGGAGTTAGAAAGTAGACATCCAGAGCTTTCCAAAAATATATAATAGTTCATACTTTATTCGAAAATTGATGACGTAACTTG
Source organism: Arachis hypogaea (assembly GCF_003086295.3). Lineage (NCBI taxonomy): Eukaryota > Viridiplantae > Streptophyta > Magnoliopsida > Fabales > Fabaceae > Arachis > Arachis hypogaea. The sequence continues at coordinate 45,651,011 of NC_092037.1, read as the reverse complement.
GCGTTGAACGCCAAGTACATGCTGCTGTCTGGAGTTAAACGCCAGAAACACGTCATGATCCGGAGTTGAACGCCCAAAACATGTTATAACTTGGCGTTCAACTCCAAGAAAAGCCTCAGCTCGTGGATAGATCAAGCTCAGCTCAAACATACACCAAGTGGGTCCCGGAAGTGGATTTATGCATCAATTACTTACTCATGTAAACCCTAGTAGCTAGTTTAGTATAAATAAGACTTTTTACTAGTGTATCAGTCGTCTTTTGACCACGTTTCATCTTTGGTCTTAGTTTTGTTTTATTCTTCATCTTAAGAGGCTATTGATCACGTTTTAGGGGGCTGGCCATTCGGCCATGCCTGAACCTTTCACTTATGTATTTTCAACGGTGGAGTTTCTGCACACCATAGATTAAGGGTGTGGAGCTCTGTTGTACCTCAAGTTTCAATACAATTACTATTACTTTCTATTCAATTCTCTTTTATTCTTATTCCAAGATATACGTTGCACAACACTTTGATGAATGTGATGATCCGTGACACTCATCATCATTCTCACCTATGAACGTGCGTGATTGACAACCATTTCCGTTCTACTCTAGGCCGGGCGCATATCTCTTAGATTCCCCAACACAATCTTCGTGGTATAAGCTAGATAGATGGCGGCATTCATGGGGATCCGAAAAGTCTAACCTTGTCTGTGGTATTCCGAGTAGGATTCCGATATTGAATGACTGTGACGAGCTTCAAACTCCTGAAGGCTGGGCGTGATGACAAACGCAAAAGAATCAATGGATTCTACTCCAACCTGATTGAGAACTGACAGACGATTAGCCGTGCTGTGACAGAGCATTTGGACCATTTTCACTGAGAGGATGGGATGTAGCTATCAACAAGGGTGATGCCTCCAGACGATTAGCCGTGCAGTGACAGCGCATAGGACCATTTTCCCGAGAGGATTAAAAGTAGCCATTGATGATGGTGATGCCCTACATACAGCTTGCCATGGAAAGGAATAAGAAGGATTGGATGAGAGCAATAAGAAAGTAGAGATTCGAAAGGATTCTAGCATCTCCACACGCCTATCTGAAATTCCCACTATTGATTTACATAAGTATTTCTATCCCTTTTTATTTTCTATTTATTATTAATTTTCAAAACCCATAAACCATTTAATCTGCCTAACTGAGATTTACAAGGTGACCATAGCTTGCTTCATACTAACAATCTCTGTGGGATCGACCCTTACTCACGTAAGGTATTACTTGGATGACCCAGTACACTTGCTGGTTAAGTTGAATGAAGTTGTGAGCTTCTCTAACAGTGCCTGGAGATCTTTTATCACAATTTCGTCCATCAAGTTTTTGGCGCCGTTGCCAGGGATTGTTCGAGTATGGACAACTGACGGTTCATCTTGTTGCTCAGATTAGGTAATTTTCTTTTCAAAAACTTTTTCAAAATTTTTCTTTTCTTTTTCGTTTTTTCAAACTTTATTTTCAAAAAAAAAATATAATAAAAATACAAAAAATTCATAAAATCATAAAAACCAAAAATATTTTGTATTTCTTGTTTGAGTCTTTAGTCAATTTTTAAGTTTGTTGTCAATTGCATGCTTTAAAAATTTTTCTTACATTTTTCGAAAAATACATGCATTCATAGTGTTCTTCATGATCTTCAAGTTGTTCTTGACAAGTCTTCTTGTTTGATCTTGATGATTTCTTGTTTTTCATGTGCATTTTTCGTTTGTTAGAGTCCATGCATTAAAGATTTCTAAGTTTGGTGTCTTACATATTTTTTTTGCATCAAAAATTTTTCAAAATTATGTTCTTGATGTTCATCATGATCTTAAAATTGTCTTGGTGTTCATCTTGACATTCATAGTGTTCTTGCATGCATTCTTTGTTTTGATCCTTAAAGAAAAGAGAAAAACACAAAAATGACGTTTTTAATTTTTCTCTCTCATAATTAAAATATTCAAAAAAATCAAAAAAATATCTTTTCCTTATTTTTCTCCAAATTTTTGAAAATTTGAGTTGACTTAGTCAAAAACTTTCAAAATTAGTTGTTTCTTACAAGTCAAGTCAAAATTTCAATTTTAAAAATCTTATCTTTTCAAAATCTTTTTCAAAAATTATATCTTTTTCATTTTTTTCTATTTCTCAAAAATTTCAAAATTCTTTTTCAAAATATTTTCAAAATCTTTTTCTTATCTTTATATCATGTTTTCAAAAATTAGCTAACAATTAATGTGATTGATTCAAAAATTTGAAGTTTGTTACTTTCTTGTTAAGAAAGGTTCAATCTTTAAGTTCTAGAATCTTATCTTGTAGTTTCTTGTTAGTTAAGTAAGTAATTTCAAATTTTTGAATTAAATCTTTTTATCTTTTATCTTATCTTTTTCAAAAAATTTTATCTTTTTCAAAATTTGATTTCAAAATATCTTATCTAACTTCTTATCTTCTTATCTTTTTAAAATTTTAATTTTAATTTCTTTTTCAACTAACTCTTTGACTTTTTGTTTGTTTCTAATCTTTTTCAAAACCACCTAACTACTTTTCCCTCTCTAATTTTTGAAAATATCTCATCTCTTTTTCAAAAAATTATTTTTGTTCTAAAATTTAATTTTAATCTTATCTTATCTTTAATTTTCGAAAATTACTAATCCCTTTTTCAAAATTATTTTCGAAATTTTCCCTCTCTTTTCTTATTCTATTTAATTATTTATTTACTAACACCTCTCTTCACCTCTCTTCATCTAAAAATCCGAACCCAATCTATCCCTTGTGTTTGGATTCTTCACTTTTCTTTCTTCTACCCCTTTCTTCTTCTACTAACATAAAGGAATCTCTATACTGTGACATAGAGGATTCCTCTTCTTTTCTTGTTTCCTTCTCTTTCATATGAGCAGGAACAAGGACAAAATCACTCTTGTTGAAGTTGATCCAGAACCTGAAAGGACTCTGAAGTGAAAATTAAGAGAAACTAAATTACAACAATCCAGAAACAACCTTTCAGAAATTTTCGAACAAGAGAAGGAGATGGCAGCCAAAAATAATAATAATGCAAGGAGAATGCTTGGTGACTTCACAAAGCCAACGTCCAAATTTGATGGAAGAAGCATCTCCATTCCTACCATTGGAGCCAATAACTTTGAGCTGAAGCCTCAGCTAGTTGCCTTAATGCAACAAAACTGCAAGTTTTATGGACTTCCATATGAAGATCCTTATCAGTTTTTAACTGAGTTCTTGCAGATCTGTGAGACTGTAAAGACGAATGGAGTTGACCCTGAAGTCTACAGACTCATGCTTTTCCCTTTTGCTGTGAGAGACAGAGCTAGAATATGGTTGGATTCACAACCCAAGGATAGCCTGGACTCCTGGGATAAGCTGGTCACTGCCTTCTTGGATAAATTCTTTCCTCCTCAAAAGCTGAGCAAGCTGAGAGTGGATGTTCAAACTTTCAAACAAAAAGATGGTGAATCCCTCTATGAAGCTTGGGAAAGATACAAGCAGCTGACCAGAAGATGTCCATCTGACATGTTTTCAGAATGGACCATATTAGATATATTCTATTATGGTCTATCTGAATTTTCGAAAATTTCATTGGACCATTCTGCAGGTGGATCTATTCACCTAAAGAAAACGCCTGGAGAGGCTCAAGAACTCATTGACATGGTTGCAAATAACCAATTCATGTACACTTCTGTGAGGAATTCCGTGAATAATGGGACGCCTCAGAAGAAAGGAGTTCTTGAAATTGATGCTCTGAATACCATATTGGCTCAGAACAAAGTGTTGACTCAGCAAGTCAACATGATTTCTCAAAGTCTGAATGGATGGCAAAATGCATCCAACAGTACTAAAGAGGCAGCTTCTGAAGAAGCTTATGATCCTGAGAACCTTGCAATGGCAGAGGTTAATTATATGGGTGAACCTTACGGAAACACCTATAACTCATCATGGAGAAATCATCCAAATTTCTCATGGAAGGATCAACAAAAGCCTCAACAAGGCTTTAACAATGGTGGACGCAATAGGCTGAGCAATAGCAAGCCTTTTCCATCATCTTCTCAGCAACAGACAGAGAATGCTGAACAAAGCACTTCTCATTTAGCCAATCTAGTCTCTGATCTGTCAAAAGCCACTTTCAGTTTCATGAGTGAAACAAGATCCTCCATCAGAAATCTGGAGGCACAAGTGGGCCAGCTGAGTAAGAAAGTCATTGAAACCCCTCCCAGTATTCTCCCAAGCAATACAGAAGAGAATCCAAAAGGAGAGTGCAAGGCCATTGATGTGATCAATATGGCCGAATGCACAAGGGAGGAGGAGGACGAAAATCCTAGTGAGGAAGACCTCCTGGGACGTCCCTCAAGCAAGAAGGAATTTCCTATTAAGGATCCAAAGGAATCTGAGGCTCATATAGAGACCATAGAGATTCCATTAAATCTCCTTCTGCCATTCATGAGCTCTGAAGACAATTCTTCCTCTGAAGAAGATGAAGATGTGACTGGAGAGCAAGTTGCTCAATATTTAGGAGCTATCATGAAGCTGAATGCCAAGTTGTTTGGTAATGAGACTTGGAAAGTGAACCTCCCTTGCTCATTAATGAGCTAGATACCTGGATTCAGCAAACTCTACCTCAAAAGAAACAAGATCCTGGCAAGTTTATAATACCTTGTACCATAGACACCATGACCTTTGAAAAAGCTCTATGTGATCTAGGGTCAGGGATAAATCTTATGCCACTCTCTGTAATGGAGAAGCTGGGGATCATTGAGGTACAACCTGCTGATGAGCGGATAATTTATACGCTTTTTGGCATTGTTTTTAGTATGTTTTTAGTATGATTTAGTTAGTTTTTAGTATATTTTTATTAGTTTTTAGTTAAAATTCACTTTTCTGGACTTTACTATGAGTTTGTGTGTTTTTCTGTGATTTCAGGTATTTTCTGGCTGAAATTGAGGGTTCTGAGCAAAAATCTGATTCAGAGACTGAAAAGGACTGCAGATGCTGTTGGATTCTGACCTCCCTGCACTCGAAATAGATTTTCTGGAGCTACAGAAGCCCAATTGGCGCGCTCTCAACGGGATTGGTAAGTAGACATCCTGAGCTTTCCAGCAATATATGATAGTCCATACTTTGCCCAAGATTTGATGGCCCAAACCGGCGTGGCAAAACAGCCTGAGAAATTCCAGCGTTTAACGCTGGAACTGGCATAAAACTTGGAGTTAAACGCCCAAACTGGCATAAAAGCTGGCGTTTAACTCCAGAAAAGGTCTCTACACGAAAATGCTTCATTGCTCAACCCAAGCACACACCAAGTGGGCCCAGAAGTGGATTTTTAAGTCATTTACTCATCTCTGTATACCCTAGGCTACTAGTTTACTATTAATAGGATCATTTGACATTGTATCTGGACCTCATGACACTTTACACATTTTCTTTGTGTACTTTCCACAGCATGAGTCTCTAAACCCCATGGTTGGGGGTGAGGAGCTCTGCTGTGTCTTGATGGATTAATGCAATTACTACTGTTTCTCATTCAATCATGCTTGCTTCCATTCCAAGATAATACTTGTTCTTAACCCGGATGAATGTGATGATCCGTGACAATCATCATCATTCTCAACTATGAACGCGTGCCTGACAACCACCTCCATTCTACCTTAGATTAAGTAGTTATCTCTTGGATTCTTTAACTGGAATCTTCGTGGTATAAGCTAGAATTGATGGCGGCATTCAAGAGAATCCGGAAGGTCTAAACCTTGTCTGTGGTATTCTGAGTAGGATTCAATGATTGAATGACTGTGACGTGCTTCAAACTCCTAGCAGGCGGGGCGTTAGTGACAGACGCAAAAGAATCGCGGGATTCTATTCCGGCCTGACCGAGAACCGACAGATGATTAGCCATGCTGTGACAGAGCATAGGAACATTTTCACTGAGAGGATGGGAGGTAGCCATTGACAACGGTGAAACCCTACATACAGCTTGCCATGGAAGGAGCCTTGCATGTTTGAAGAAGAAGACAGTAGGAAAGCAGAGATTCAGAAGATGGAGCATCTCCAAAACCTCAACCTATTCTCCATTACTGCAAAACAAGTAATCATTTCATGCTCTTTTGTTCTTTTTCACAATCAATCCTGATAATTTCTGATCTCCTGACTAAGATTTACAAGATAACCATAGCTTGCTTCAAGCCGACAATCTCCGTGGGATCGACCCTTGCTCACGCAAGGTATTACTTGGACAACCTAGTGCACTTGCTGGTTAGTTGTGCGGAGTTGCAAAAGTGTGATTGCAATTTCGTGCACCAAGTTTTTGGCGCCGTTGCCGGGGATTGTTCGAGTTTGGACAACTGACGGCTTATCTTGTTGCTTAGATTAGGACTATTTTGTTTTGTTGGTTTTGAGTCTTTTAGTTGAGTCTAGTTTCATATTTTAAGTTTGGTGTCAATTGCATGCTTTTGTTTTTCTTTTAATTTTCGAATTTGCATGTCCTTAGTCTCTTTTTGATCTTTAAAAATTCTAAGTTTGGTGTCCTCTTTGTGTTTTTCCTCAAAAATTTTCGAAAATTAGTGTTTGATTTTCTAAAAATTTTAAGTTTGGTGTAATTTTGTTGTTTTTCTCTTTCCTCTTTTCAAAAATCAAATCTTTTTCATAAAAATTTTTCAATCATATCTTTTTAATTGCTGTTTCCAAAATCTTTTTGATCAACTAATTGATTCAGTTCTCAATTTGCTTTGATCTTATTTTCTTTTTGATTTTCAAATTTTCACTTTAATTTTCTTTTGTTTTATTTTACTTTTTTTCGTTTAATTCAAAAAAAAATAAAAATAAAAATATCTATTTGCAATCCATTATGGATCTAAGTGGAATTGATCAGTCCAAAAGGACTCTGGGGTCATATGCTAACCCCATTACAGCTGCATATGGGAGCAGCATATGTACACCTCCCATCAAAGCAAGCAGCTTTGAGCTAAATCCTCAACTCATTATCATAGTGCAGCAAAATTGTCAGTATTCCGGTCTTCCACAGGAAGAACCTACTGAGTTTCTGGCACAATTCTTACAAATTGCTGACACAGTACATGATAAAGAGGTGGATCAGGATGTCTACAGACTATTACTGTTTCCATTTGCTGTAAAAGATCAAGCTAAGAGGTGGTTAAATAACCAACCTACAGCAAGCATAAAGACATGGAAACAGTTATCAGACAAATTCCTGAATCACTTTTACCCTCCAAAGAGGATGACACAGCTAAGGCTGGACATCCAAGGCTTTAAACAAGAGGATACTGAATCCCTTTATAATGCCTGGGAGAGGTATAGAGGTATGCTAAGAAAATGCCCCTCCGAAATGTTTTTAGAGTGGGTACAGCTAGACATCTTCTACTATGGGCTCACAGAAAAAGCTCAGATGTCTTTAGATCACTCAGCTGGTGGATCTATCCACATGAGGAAGACAATTGAAGAAGCTCAAGAGCTTATAGACACTGTTGCTAGAAATCAATATTTGTACTCTAGCAATGAGTTCTCTCCAAAAGAGGAAGTCATGACAGTAGTCACTGACCCTAATCCTCAAGAACAGATGATTGAGCTTAATCAACAATTGCTCCGGATGACAGAACAGTTAGCAGAATTTAAAGAGATGCTCTATGAAACTAAAGTTGCTAACAAGAATATAGAACTGCAGTTGAATCAAGCAAAACAGCAAATATCTAAACAGATAACAGAGGAATGTCAAGCAGTTCAACTGAGGAGTGGGAAGACACTGAATAACACTGCTCAAAGTAGCAAAAAGCCAAACAATGAAAGATTGACAGGGGATAACCAACCCACTGTTCAAAATCCCTCTGAGGACAGTAAGAGCCCAGAGAGGAATGTTATTGGCGTTCAAACGCCAGAGAGGGAAGGAAAGCTGGCGTTAAACGCCCATTCCTTGCCCAGTTCTGGCGTTCAAATGCCAGAAAAGGGGAAAAAGTTGGCGTTAAACGCCCATTTTCCACCCAATCCTGGCGTTCAGACGCCAAGGGAAGATCAGACACCTGAGAGTGCTGACAGTAATCCCTCTAACAAGGCTTCTTCAACCACTTCTGTAAGGAATAAACCTGCAGCATATAAGGTTGAAGAATATAAAGCCAAGATGCCTTATCCTCAAAAACTCCGCCAAGCGGAACAGGACAAGCAATTTGCCCGCTTTGCAGACTATCTAAGGACTCTTGAAATAAAGATTCCGTTTGCAGAGGCACTTGAGCAAATACCTTCCTATGCTAAGTTCATGAAAGAAATCTTAAGTCATAAGAAGGATTGGAGAGAAACTGAAAAAGTGTTTCTCACTGAAGAATGCAGTGCAGTCATTCTAAAAAGCTTACCAGAAAAGCTTCAAGATCCAGGAAGCTTTATGATACCATGCACATTAGAAGGTGCTTGCACCAAGACAGCCCTATGTGATCTTGGAGCAAGCATCAATCTAATACCTGCATCCACTATCAGAAAGCTTGGGTTGACTGGAGAAGTCAAACCAACCCGGATATGCCTCCAACTTGCTGATGGTTCCATTAAACACCCATCAGGCATAATTGAGGACATGATTGTCAAGGTTGGGCCATTTGCCTTTCCAACTGACTTTGTGGTGATGGAAATGGAGGAGCACAAGAGTGCAACTCTCATTCTAGGAAGACCTTTCCTAGCAACTGGACGAACTCTCATTGATGTACAAAAAGGGGAAGTAACCCTGAGAGTCAATGAGGATGAATTCAAGTTGAATGCTGTAAAAGCTATGCAGCATCCAGACCCACCAAATGACTGCATGGGCGCTGACATTATTGACTCTCTGGTAGAAGAGATTAATATGACTGAAAGCCTAGAATCAGAGCTTGAGGACATCTTCAAAGATGCTCAACCTGATCAAGAAGAATCAGTGGAAACAAAGGAATTTTCGAAAATTCCTCAGGAGGAGGATAAGCCTCCCAAACCTGAACTCAAACCACTACCACCATCCCTGAAGTATGCATTTCTGGGAGAGGGTGACACTTTTCCAGTGATTCTAAGCTCTGCTTTAAATGCACAGGAAGAGGAAGCACTGATTCAAGTGCTAAGGACACACAAGACAGCTCTTGGGTGGTCCATAAGTGATCTCAAGGGCATTAGCCCAGCTAGATGCATGCACAAGATCCTGTTGGAGGATAATGCCAAGCCAGTGGTCCAACCACAGAGGAGGCTCAATCCAGCCATGAAGGAGGTGGTGCAGAAAGAGGTCACTAAATTACTAGAGGCTGGGATTATTTATCCTATTTCTGATAGCCCCTGGGTGAGCCCTGTCCAAGTTGTCCCCAAAAAGGGAGGCATGACAGTGGTTCATAATGAAAAAAATGATCTGGTTCCTACAAGAACAGTCACAGGGTGGCGCATGTGTATTGACTACAGAAGGCTCAATACAGCCACCAGAAAGGATCATTTTCCTTTACCATTCATAGACCAAATGCTAGAAAGACTAGCTGGGCATGACTACTACTGCTTTTTGGATGGCTATTCAGGTTACAACCAAATTGCAGTAGATCCTCAAGACCAAGAGAAAACAGCATTTACTTGCCCTTCTGGCGTGTTTGCCTACAGAAGGATGCCTTTTGGTCTGTGTAATGCACCTGCAACCTTTCAAAGGTGCATGCTCTCTATCTTCTCAGATATGGTAGAGAAATTTCTGGAAGTCTTCATGGATGACTTCTCAGTTTATGGAGACTCATTCAACTCCTGTCTTAATCACCTAGCACTTGTCCTGAAAAGGTGCCAAGAGACTAACCTGGTTTTAACCTGGGAGAAATGTCACTTTATGGTGACTGAAGGGATTGTCCTTGGGCACAAAATTTCAAGTAGGGGAATAGAGGTGGATAAGGCAAAGGTAGAGGTAATTGAAAAATTACCACCACCTGCCAATGTTAAGGCAATCAGAAGCTTTCTGGGGCATGCAGGATTCTACAGAAGGTTTATAAAAGATTTTTCGAAAATTGCAAAACCTCTGAGTAACCTGTTAACTGCTGACACACCATTTGTGTTTGACACACAGTGTCTGCAGGTATTTGAGACCCTGAAAGCTAAGCTAGTCACAGCACCAGTCATCTCTGCACCAGATTGGACATTGCCATTTGAACTAATGTGTGATGCCAGTGACCATGCCATTGGTGCAGTGTTGGGACAGAGGCATAACAAGCTTCTGCACGTCATTTACTATGCCAGCCGTGTTCTAAATAACGCACAGAAGAACTACACAACCACAGAAAAAGAGTTACTTGCAGTGGTCTATGCCATTGACAAGTTTAGATCCTATCTAGTGGGATCCAAAGTAGTTGTGTACACTGACCATGCTGCTCTTAAATACTTACTCACAAAGCAGGATTCAAAACCCAGGCTTATAAGATGGGTGTTGCTTCTGCAAGAGTTTGATATAGAAATAAGAGACAGAAAAGAGACAGAGAACCAAGTAGCTGATCATCTGTCCCGAATAGAACCAGTAGCTGGGGCGTCTCTCCCTTCTACTGAGATTTCTGAGACTTTCCCAGATGAGCAACTCTTTGCCATTCAGGAAGCTCCATGGTTTGCAGATATTGCAAATTATAAAGCTGTAAGGTTCATACCCAAGGAGTACAGCTACGTGCAGAGAAAGAAATTAATTTCAGATGCCAAGTACTACCTCTGGGATGAACCATATCTCTTTAAGAGATGTGCTGACGGAGTGATCCGCAGATGTGTGCCCAGAGAAGAAGCACAAAGGATCCTATGGCACTGCCATGGATCACAATATGGAGGACATTTTGGAAGTGAGCGAACAGCCACTAAAGTCCTCCAATGTGGCTTTTACTGGCCTACTCTCTATAAAGACTCCCGAGAGTTTGTGCGTAACTGTGACAGTTGCCAAAGAGCTGGTAACTTGCCTCACGGATATGCCATGCCTCAACAAGGGATATTAGAGATAGAATTGTTTGATGTATGGGGCATTGACTTCATGGGGCCATTCCCACCATCATACTCAAACACTTATATTCTGGTGGCAGTAGACTATGTATCTAAGTGGGTGGAAGCAATTGCTACACCCACTAATGATACCAAAACCGTGCTAAAATTCCTCCAGAAACACATCTTCAGCAGATTTGGTGTTCCCAGAGTACTAATCAGTGACGGGGGCACTCATTTCTGCAACAGACAGCTATACTCTGCTATGGTTAGATATGGAATTAGCCACAAAGTGGCAACTCCGTATCATCCACAGACAAATGGGCAAGCTGAAGTCTCTAACAGAGAGCTAAAGAGAATCCTGGAACGGACTGTGATAGCCCGAAGAAAGGATTGGGCAAAGAGCTTGGATGACGCTCTGTGGGCATACAGAACAGCGTTCAAGACTCCTATAGGAACCTCTCCATACCAACTGGTGTATGGGAAGGCCTGTCATCTGCCCGTGGAACTGGAACATAAAGCCTACTGGGCAACCAGATTCCTAAACATGGATGCTCAGTTAGCTGGTGAAAAAAGATTACTCCAGCTAAATGAGCTAGAGGAGTTCAGACTCAATGCCTTTGAAAATGCAAAAATTTATAAGGAAAAGGCAAAGAAATGGCATGACAAGAAATTGCCAACCAGAGTCTTTGAGCCAGGACAAAAAGTTTTGCTCTTCAACTCTAGGCTCAGACTGTTTCCGGGAAAACTCAAATCCCGGTGGAGGGGTCCGTATGTGATTACAGGAGTGTCACCATATGGATATGTTGAGCTTCAGGATATTGATTCTAACAAAAGGTTCATTGTTAATGGACAGAGAATCAAGCATTATCTTGAAAACAATTTTGAGCAGGAATGCTCAAAATTGAGACTTGAGTGATTCTCAGTAAAGGTCCAGCTAAAGACAGTAAAGAAGCGCTTGCTGGGAGGCAACCCAGTCATTAGGAAGTTGTATGAATTGTTCTTACAGAGGCAAGTATCAAAAATGAAGGAATTCACAGAGTTACAGAAGGATTCAGCTCAAAAAGCAGAGAAAAAGAGCTTACTGGTGAAAAAACGCCAGTAAGGGGCATTTTGGGCGTTAAACGCCAGAATGGGCACCATTCTGGGCGTTTAATGCCAGGTGTGCAGCATCCTGGGCGTTCAGAAAAACGCCCAGTGATAAAGGATTTCTACCCTAAACGCCCAGAATGGTGCCCATTCTGGCGTTTAACGCCAGAATGGGCACCATTCTGGGCGTTTAATGCCAGGTGTGCAGCATCCTGGGCGTTCAGAAAAACGCCCAGTGATAAAGGATTTCTGGCGTTTAACGCCAGCCAGGGCACCTGGCTGGGCGTTAAACGCCCAAAAGGGGCACCAAATGGGCGTTAAACGCCAGAATGGGTGCCATTCTGGGCGTTTAACGCCAGAAAGGTGGGGGGACCACAATTTTGTTTTCAAATCAAATTTTTTCAAACTTTCCTTTTCTCACCCATATTTTTCTACAAAAATACATTTCAATCTCTCATCATTCACTTTCAAATTTTCAAAATCATTCTTCAAATCATTCAAATCATTCCCAAATTTTGTTCAAAAAACTCACCTTTCTCTCAATTTCTTTCCATATCTTCTCAAATCTTTTTTTCAAATTTCTTTTTTTCGAAAATTCCCCTCCCCACCTTATAAATACACGTTTGGCTCCCTCTTCCCACCACACCATTCGAATTTCCTCTTCCTCTCTCTCTCTTCTTTCCTTTCTTTTGCTTGAGGACAAGCAAACCTCTAAGTTTGGTGTGCTTTTCCGTGATCACTAAGCCAAGATTCATCAAGATCATGGCTCGTAAGGGAAAACAAACCAATTTAAGAGGAAAGAAAGAGAATAATCCAAAGAATCTTTGGAATCAAGAGAAGTTCTTGACCAAAGAACATGAAGACCATTATCACAAAATAATGGGTCTGAGGTCAGTGATCCCGGAAGTTAAATTTGATCTGAAAGAAGATGAATATCCGGGGATCCAAGAGCAAATTCGAAACAGAGGATGGGAAGTTCTGACCAATCCTGAAATAAAGGTTGGAAGGAACATGGTTCAGGAATTCTACTATAATCTGTGGCTAACAGATAAGCAAAGAATGACTGGAACTGCTTACCATACCTACAGAACCATGGTCAGAGGGAAAGTTATGTACTTCCATCTGGACAAAATAAGAGAAATCTTCAAATTACCTCAACTGCAAGATGATCCTGATTCCTTCAATAGGAGGATGGTGAGAGCAGATAAAGGGTTGGATCAAGTTCTAGAGGACATATGCCTCCCTGGAACTAAGTGGATAACCAATTCAAAGGGTGTCCCAAACCAACTCAAGAGGGGAGACCTCAAACCAATTGCAAGAGGTTGGCTAGACTTTATTGGGCGTTCCATATTGCCCACTAGCAACCGTTCTGAGGTCACCATCAAGAGAGCAGTGATGATTCATTGCATTATGCTTGGAAAAGAAGTGGAGGTTCATCATGTGATTGCTTGTGAGATCTACACAATTGCAAATAAAAATTCCACTGAAGCCAAATTGGCTTACCCAAGCTTGATCTCCTTGCTCTGTAAAGAGGCTGGGGTGAAGATGGGAGTAGATGAGTTCATACCCATTGAACACCCAATCACCAAGAAGTCAATGGAAGGACAAATGCAAGACAACTCTATCAAGAGGAGGGCGCATGAATTCCTCCCTGAATTCCCAAGAATTGACTACTGGACCAGCCTAGAAGCATCTATTACCAAGTTGCAAGAGACTATGGAGCAACTGAAGGAAGAACAGCAGAATCAGAACTGCATGCTCTGCAAATTGCTGAAGGAACAAGAGAAACAGGGGCGTGAACTCCAAGAGATGAAACGCCAAAAGTTCTCCTCTCAAGCTGAGGGAGCATCCACTTCTCAAAATCAAGGTTGTTGAGTCCTAACTCTGTGAAAACCTCTATCATTAGGAGCCTATGTTTTTGCGTTTTTTTTCTTCTTTTGTTTTGTTTTCTATTTTTATTTTTTCTAGTCCCATCTTATATTTATCTTTGAGTCTTGTTCTTAATTCATAGATTAATGAAATTGAAATTTTATGCCTTAAAGATATGAATGTCCTATGAATCCATCACCTCTCTTAAATGAAAAATGCTTTAATCACAAAAGAACAAGAAGTACAGGATTTCGAAATTTATCCTTGAAACTAGTTGAATTAGCTTGATGTGGTGACAATACTTTTTGTTTTCTGAATGAATGCTTGAACAGTGCATATGTCTTTTGAATTTGTTGTTTTGAGAATGTTAAAATTGTTGGCTCTTGAAAGAATGAGGAAAAAGAGAACTGTTATTGAGGATCTAAAAATCAATAGATTGATTCTTGAAGCAAGAAAAAGCAGTGGATACAAAAAAAAAGAGAGAGAGAAAGAAAAAGAAAAAAAAATATAAAGTTGTGATCCAAGGCAAGAAGAGTGTGCTTAAGAACCCTGGACACCTCCAATTGGGGACTCTAGCAAAGCTGGGTCACAATCTGAAAAGGTTCACCCAATTATGTGTTTGTGGCATGTATGTATCCGGTGGTAATACTGGAAGACAGAGTGCTTTGGGCCACAGCCAAGACTCATACACTAGCTATGTTCAAGAATCATTATACTCAACTAAGAGAATCAATAACACTATCTGAGTTCTGAGTTCTTATAGATGCCAATCATTCTGAACTTCAAGGGATAGAGTGAGATGCCAAAACTGTTCGGAGGCAAAAAGCTACTAGTCCCGCTCATCTAATTGGAGCTATGTTTCCTTGATATTTTGGAATCTATAGTATATTCTCTTCTTTTTATCCTATTTTGATTTTCAGTTGCTTGGGGACAAGCAACAATTTAAGTTTGGTGTTGTGATGAGCGGATAATTTATACGCTTTTTGGCATTGTTTTTAGTATGTTTTTAGTATGATTTAGTTAGTTTTTAGTATATTTTTATTAGTTTTTAGTTAAAATTCACTTTTCTGGACTTTACTATGAGTTTGTGTATTTTTCTGTGATTTCAGGTATTTTCTGGCTGAAATTGAGGGTTCTGAGCAAAAATCTGATTCAGAGACTGAAAAGGACTGCAGATGCTGTTGGATTTTGACCTCCCTGCACTCGAAATGGATTTTCTGGAGCTACAGAAGCCCAATTGGCTCGCTCTCAACGGAATTGGAAAGTCGACATCCTGGGCTTTCCAGCAATATATGATAGTCCATACTTTGCCCAAGATTTGATGGCCCAAACCGGCGTGGCAAAACAGCCTCAGAAATTCCAGCGTTTAACGCTGGAACTGGCATAAAACTTGGAGTTAAACGCCCAAACTGGCATAAAAGCTGGCGTTTAACTCCAGAAAAGGTCTCTACACGAAAATGCTTCATTGCTCAACCCAAGCACACACCAAGTGGGCCCGAAAGTGGATTTTTAAGTCATTTACTCATCTCTGTATACCCTAGGCTACTAGTTTACTATTAATAGGATCATTTGACATTGTATCTGGACCTCATGACACTTTACACGTTTTCTTTGTGTACTTTCCACAGCATGAGTCTCTAAACCCCATGGTTGGGGGTGAGGAGCTCTGCTGTGTCTTGATGGATTAATGCAATTACTACTGTTTCTCATTCAATCATGCTTGCTTCCATTCCAAGATAATACTTGTTCTTAACCCGGATGAATGTGATGATCCGTGACAATCATCATCATTCTCAACTATGAACGCGTGCCTGACAACCACCTCCGTTCTACCTTAGATTAAGTAGTTATCTCTTGGATTCTTTAACCGGAATCTTCGTGGTATAAGCTAGAATTGATGGCGGCATTCAAGAGAATCCGGAAGGTCTAAACCTTGTCTGTGGTATTCTGAGTAGGATTCAATGATTGAATGACTGTGACGTGCTTCAAACTCCTAGCAGGCGGGGCGTTAGTGACAGACGCAAAAGAATCGCGGGATTCTATTCCGGTCTGACCGAGAACCGACAGATGATTAGCCATGCTGTGACAGAGCATAGGAACATTTTCACTGAGAGGATGGGAGGTAGCCATTGACAACGGTGAAACCCTACATACAGCTTGCCATGGAAGGAGCCTTGCATGTTTGAAGAAGAAGACAGTAGGAAAGCAGAGATTCAGAAGATGGAGCATCTCCAAAACCTCAACCTATTCTCCATTACTGCAAAACAAGTAATCATTTCATGCTCTTTTGTTCTTTTTCACAATCAATCCTGATAATTTCTGATCTCCTGACTAAGATTTACAAGATAACCATAGCTTGCTTCAAGCCGACAATCTCCGTAGGATCGACCCTTGCTCACGCAAGGTATTACTTGGACGACCCAGTGCACTTGCTGGTTAGTTGTGCGGAGTTGCAAAAGTGTGATTGCAATTTCATGCACCACACAGCACGGCTAATCATCTGTCGGTTCTCAATCAGGTTGGAGTAGAATCCATTGATTCTTTTGCGTTTGTCATCACACCCAGCCTTCAGGAGTTTGAAACTCGTCACAGTCATTCAATACCGAAATCCTACTCGGAATACCACAGACAAGGTTAGACTTTCCAGATTCCCGGGATCCTACTCAGAATACCACAGACAAGGTTAGACTTTCCAGATCCCCATGAATGCCGCCATCTATCTAGCTTATACCACGAAGATTCTGTTGGGGAATCTAAGAGATATGCGCCCGGCCTAAAGTAGAACGGAAGTGGTTGACAGTCATGCGCGTTCATAGGTGAGAATGATGATGAGTGTCACGGATCATCACATTCATCAAGTTGAAGTGCAACGTATATCTTGGAATAAGAATAAAAGAGAATTGAATATAAAGTAATGGTAATTGTATTGAAACTTGAGGTACAGCAGAGCTCCGCACCCTTAATCTATGGTGTGCAGAAACTCCACCGTTGAAAATACATAAGTGAAAGGTTCAGGCATGGCCGAATGGCCAGCCCCCTAAAACGTGCTCAATGGCCTCCTAAGATGAGGAATAAAACAAAACTGAGACCAAAGATGAAACGTGGTCAAAAGACGACTAATACACTAGTAAAAAGTCTTATTTATACTAAACTAGCTACTAGGGTTTACTTGAGTAAGTAATTGATGCATAAATCCACTTCCGGGGCCCACTTGGTGTATGTTTGGGCTGAGCTTGATCTATCCACGAGCTGAGGCTTTTCTTGGAGTTGAACGCCAAGTTATAACGTGTTTTGGGCGTTCAACTCCGGATCATGACGTGTTTCTGGCGTTTAACTCCAGACAGCAGCATGTACTTGGCATTCAACGCCAAGTTACGTCGTCAATTTCCGAATAAAGTATGGACTATTATATATTGCTGGAAAGCTCTATATGTCTACTTTCCAGCGCCATTTGGAGTTCTGTAGCTCCATAAAATTCATTTTGAGTGCAGGGAGGTCAGATTCCAACAGCATCAGCTGTCCTTTTGTCAGCCTTTTTCAGAGTTTTGCTCAAGTCCCTCAATTTCAGCCAGAAATTACCTGAAATCAAAGAAAAACACACAAACTCATAGTAAAGTCCAGAAATGTGAATTTTACATAAAAACTAATGAAAGCATCCCTAAAAGTAGCTTGAACTTACTAAAAACTACCTAAAAACAGTGCCAAAAAGCGTATAAATTATCTACTCATCACAACACCAAACTTAAATTGTTGCTTGTCCCCAAGCAACTGAAAATCAATTAGGATAAAAAGAAGAGAATATACTATAAATTCCAAAATATCAATGAATATTAATTATAATTAGATGAGCGGGACTTGTAGCTTTTTGCTTCTGAACAGTTTTGGCATCTCACTTTTTCCCTTGAAGTTTAGAATGATTGGCTTCTCTAGGAACTTAGAATTTCGGATAGTGTTATTGATTCTCCTAGTTAAGCATGTTGATTCTTGAACACAGCTACTTTTATGAGTCTTGGTCGTGGCCCTAAGCACTTTGTTTTCCAGTATTACCACCGGATACATAAATGCCACAGACACATGACTGGGTGAACCTTTTCAGATTGTGACTCAGCTTTGCTAAAGTCCCCAGTTAGAGGTGTCCAGAGCTCTTAAGCACACTCTTTTTTCTTTGGATCACGACTTTAACCACTCAGTCTCAAGCTTTTCACTTGGACCTTCATGACACAAGCACATGGTTAGGGACAGCTTGATTTAGCCGCTTAGGCCTGGATTTTATTTCCTTGGGCCCTCCTATCCATTGATGCTCAAAGCCTTGGATCCTTTTTACCCTTGCCTTTTGGTTTTAATGGCTATTGGCTTTTTCTGCTTGCTTTTTCTTTTTCTTTCTTTCTATATATATATATATATATATATATATATATATATATATATATATATATATTTGCCATTTTCTTTCTTTTTTTTTCACAAGATTTTTACTTTTCACTACTTTTTCTTGCTTCAAGAATCAATTTTATGATTTTTCAGATCATCAATAACATTTCTCTTTGTTCATCATTCTTTCAAGAGCCAACAATTTTAACATTCATAAACAACAAGATAAAAAATATGCACTGTTTAAGCATTCATTCAGAAAACAAAAAGTATTGTCACCACATCAATATAATTAAATTAAATTCAAGGACAGTTTTTGAAATTTATGTACTTCTTGTTCTTTTGAATTAAAAACATTTTTTTTATTTAAGAGAGGTGAAGGATTTATAGAATTTATTCATAGCTTTAAGACATAGTTACTACATACTAATGATCATGAAGTAGAGGCACAAAACATAGACAGACATGAAGGATAAATATCGAAAAAGTAGAGAAAATAAGAACAAGGAATGAGTCCACCTGAGTGAGGGTGGCGCCTTCTTAAAGGTCCAATGGTGCTTTTTGAGCTCTTTTATGTCTCTTCCTTGCTTCTGTTGCATGATCCCTAGTGATTTTGGTGTTCTTATCCTTAGTTGCTTCCAATAATTATGTGGAGGAACATGTATCCCCTGAGGTATCTCAGGGATTTCTTGAAGAGGGATTTTCTCATGCTCTCTTGATGTGCAGTCAAATGCTCTTCTACTGAGCTATGGACCCTTGAGATGAATCTCTCCATCTCCCATGACCCAGAGGTGGAAGCTTTTGTCTTCTCTTAGTTTCCTCTTCAGAGTCCTTTCAGGTTCAGGATCAGCTTTAACAAGAATGTCTTTTTCCTTGTTCCTGCTCATATAGGGAAGAAGAGAACAAGAAAAGAAAGAGGAATCCTCTATGTCACAGTAAAGAGATTCCTTATTGTTAGTAGAAGAAGAAAGGAATAAAAGTGGAGAATCCAATCACAATGGTGAGGATAGAGGCAGTGATTGGAGATGAAGAGATGTGAAGAGAAGTGTTAGTAAATAAATAATTAAATAGAAGAAGAGGAGAGATAGAGGATTTCGAAAATAATTTTGAAAAAGTAATTAGTGATTTTCGAAAATTAAAGATAAGATATAATTAAAATTAAAATTTAAAACAATTAATTAATTAAAAAGAATTTTTGAAAAAGGGATGAGATATTTTCGAAAATTAGAGAGGGAAAAGTAGTTAGGTGGTTTTGAAAAAGATAAGAAACAAACAAAAAGTTAATTAGTTGGTTGAAAAAGATATTAAAATCAAATTGAAAAGATAAGAAGATAAGAAGTTAGATAAGATCTTTGAAATCAAATTTTTGAAAAAGTTAAAATTTTGAAAAAGATATGATAAAAAGTAAGATAAAAAGATAAGATAGAAAAAAATATGATTGAAAAAGATTTTAATTTTAAAATTAAAATTTAATTACTTCACTAACAAGAAACTACAAGATAAGATTCTAGAATTTAAAGATTGAACCTTTCTTAACAAGAAAGTAACAAACTTCAAATTTTTGAACCAATCACACTAATTGTTGGTAAATTTTCGAAAATTTGATATAAAGATAAGAAAAAGATTTTGAAAAAAATTTGAAAAAGATTTTTTTTTAAATTTTCAAAAAAAAAGAAAAAAAATTGGAAAAGATATGATTTTTGAAAAAGATTTTGAAAAGATAAGATTTTTAAAATTTGAAAATTTGACTTGACTTGTAAGAAACAACTAATTTTGAAAATTTTTGACTAAGTCAACTCAAATTTTCGAAATTTTGAGAGAAATAAGAAAAAGATATTTTTTTGATTTTTTTGAATTTTTAATGATGAGAGAGAAAAACACAAAAATGACTCACAACATGAAAATTATGAATAAAAACTCATGATGCATGCAAGAACACTATGAATGTCAAGATGAACACCAAGAACACTTTGAAGATCATGATGAACATCAAGAACATAATTTTGAAAAATTTTTTTGATGCAAAGAAAACATGCAAGACACCAAACTTAGAAATCTTTAATGCATGGACTCTAACAAACGAAAAAATTTATATGAAAAACAACAAACAACACAAAACAAGAAAACATCAAGATCAAACAAGAAGGCTTGTCAAAAACATCTTGAAGATCATGAAGAACACTATGAATGCATGGAATTTTTGAAAAATGCAAGAAAAAATTTTATAAAGCATGCAATTGACACCAAACTTAAAAGTTGACTCAAGACTCAAACAAGAAACACAAAATATTTTTTTATTTTTATGAATTTATGATTTTTTTGGATTTTTATTGATTTTTTTTGAAAATATTTTTGGAAAAACGAAAAAGAAAAGAAAAATTTTGAAAAAGTTTTCTGAAAAGAAAATTACCTAATCTGAGCAACAAGATGAACCGTCAGTTGTCCAAACTCGAACAATCCCCGGCAATGGCGCCAAATACTTGGTGGACGAAATTGTGATAAAAGAGTTCCAGGCACTGTTAGAGAAGCTCACAACTCCGTTCAACTTAACCAGCAAGTGTACTGGGTCATCCAAGTAATACCTTACGTGAGTAAGGGTCGATCCCACAGAGATTGTTGGTATGAAGCAGCTATGGTCACCTTGTAAATCTCCGTTAGGCAGATTCAATGGTTATGGGTTTCGAAAATTACTAATAAATAAACAGAAAATAAAATAGGATAGAAATACTTATGTAAATCAATAGTGAGAATTTCAGATAGGCGTGTGGAGATGCTAGAATCCTTTTGAATCTCTACTTTCTTATTACATTCATCCAATCCTTCTTACTCCTTTCCATGGCAAGCTGTATGTAGGGTATCACCATCATCAATGGCTACTTTCAATCCTCTCGGGAAAATGGTCCTATGCGCTGTCACTGCACGGCTAATCGTCTGGAGGCATCACCCTTGTTGATAGCTACATCCCATCCTCTCAGTGAAAATGGTCCAAATGCTCTGTCACAGCACGGCTAATCATCTGTCGGTTCTCAATCAGGTTGGAGTAGAATCCATTGATTCTTTTGCGTTTGTCATCACGCCCAGCCTTCAGGAGTTCAAAGCTCGTCACAGTCATTCAATACCGGAATCCTACTGGAATACCACAGACAAGGTTAGACTTTCTGGATTCCCGGGATCCTACTCGGAATACCACAGACAAGGTTAGACTTTCCGGATCCCCATGAATGCCGCCATCTATCTAGCTTATACCACGAAGATTCTGTTGGGGAATCTAAGAGATATGCGCCCGGCCTAAAGTAGAATGGAAGTGGTTGTCAGTCATGCATGTTCATAGGTGAGAATGATGATGAGTGTCATGGATCATCACATTCATCAAGTTGAAGTGCAACGTATATCTTGGAATAAGAATAAAAGAGAATTGAATATAAAGTAATGGTAATTGTATTGAAACTTGAGGTACAGCAGAGCTCCGCACCCTTAATCTATGGTGTGCAGAAACTCCACCGTTGAAAATACAAAAGTGAAAGGTTCAGGCATGGCCGAATGGCCAACCCCCTAAAACGTGCTCAATGGCCTCCTAAGATGAGGAATAAAACAAAACTGAGACCAAAGATGAAACGTGGTCAAAAGACGACTAATACACTTGTAAAAAGTCTTATTTATACTAAACTAGCTACTAGGATTTACATGAGTAAGTAATTGATGCATAAATCCACTTCCGGGGCCCACTTGGTGTATGTTTGGGCTGAGCTTGATCTATCCACGAGCTGAGGCTTTTCTTGGAGTTGAACGCCAAGTTATAACGTGTTTTGGGCGTTCAACTCCGGATCATGACGTGTTTCTGGCGTTTAACTCCAGACAGCAGCATGTACTTGGCGTTCAACGCCAAGTTACGTCGTCAATTTCCAAACAAAGTATAGACTATTATCTATTGATGGAAAGCTCTGGATGTCTACTTTCCAACGCCGTTGAGAGAGTGCCATTTGGAATTCTGTAGCTCCAGAAAATCCATTTTGAGTGCAGGGAGGTCAGATTCCAACAGCATCAGCAGTCCTTTTGTCAGCCTTTTTCAGAGTTTTGCTCAAGTCCCTCAATTTCAGCCAAAAATTACCTGAAATCACAGAAAAACACACAAACTCATAGTAAAGTCCAGAAATGTGAATTTTACATAAAAACTAATGAAAGCATCCCTAAAAGTAGCTTGAACTTACTAAAAACTACCTAAAAACAATGCCAAAAAGCGTATAAATTATCCGCTCATCACCAACCTTACATTTTCTGGACTGAAATCTAAGTATTTCCCCCGAACCATTGTAAGCCAATTATTTGGGTTCGAGTTCACACTTTGATCATGGTTTTTGGTGATCCATGTATTAGCATAGAACTCTTGAACCATTAAGATTCCGACTTGTTGAATGGGGTTCTTGAGAACTTCCCAACCTCTTTTTCAAATCTCATATCAGATCTCTGGATACTCATTCCTTTTGAGCATGAAAGGGACCTCAGGGATCACCTTCTTCTTGGACACAACTTCATAGAACTGGTCTTGATGGACCTTTGAGATGAATCTCTCCATCTCCCATAACTTGGAGGTGGAAGCTTTTGCCTTCCTTTTCCTCTTTCTAGAGGTTTCTCCGGCCTTAGGTGCCATAAATGGTTATGGAAACACAAAAAGCAATACTTTTTCCACACCAAACTTAAAAGGTTTGCTTGTCCTCGAGCAAAAGAAGAAAGAAGAATGAAGAAGAAGAAGAAATAGAAGAGATGGAGAGTTGTTAGTGGTTCAGCCAAGGGGGAGAAGAAGTGTTTGTGTGAATATATGAGTGGAAAGAGAGGGTAGGGTTAGTGTATTAGGTGTTGGGTTTGGGAGGGAAAGGATTTGAATTTGAATGGTGAGGTGGGTGGGGTTTTTGGGGAAGAGTGGGTGAAGGTGGGAAAGAGAAATGGAGGTGATTGGTGAGGGGTAATTGGAGAAGGGTGTTATGGGAAGGTGTGAAGAAGAGAGAGAGTGAGTTAAGGTAGGTGGGAATCCTGTGGGGTCCATAGATCTTGAGGTGTCAAGGATTTCTCATCCCTGCACTGTTTTGGTGTGTAAACGCCCCTTTAAGTGCCAATCCTGGCATTAAACGCCAGGTTACTTCCCATTTCTGGCGTTTAACGCCAGCTTTTCTTCCCTTTTTGGCATTTAACACCAGCATGGTGTCCTTTTCTAGCATTAAACGCCAGTCTGGTGCCTTTTTCTGGGGTTAAACGCCCAGAATGGTGCTGGTGGATAAAATTGTGATCCTCAAAGTTGGTCTCTTTGTATTTGTATGAAATAAAAAATACCCCAAAGAGATCATGGTGTGATAAATTGGGATCTTAATAATCCCTGGTGTGATCATAACTCCGTTCAACTTAACCAGCAAGTGTACTGGGTCATCCAAGTAATACCTTACGTGAGTAAGGGTCGATCCTACAGAGATTGTTGGTATGAAGCAAGCTATGGTCACCTTGTAAATCTCAGTTAGGCAGATTAAATTGGTTTACGATGAGTTCGAAAATTAATAATAAATAGGAAATAAAAGGGATAGAAATACTTATGTAAATCAATAGTGGGAATTTCAGATAGGCATGTGGAGATGCTGTGCTCGTCTCGAATCTCTACTTTCTTATTACATTCATCCAATCCTTCTTACTCCTTTCCATGGCAAGCTGTATGTAGGGCATCACCATTGTCAATGGCTACATCCCATCCTCTCAGTGAAAATGGTCCTATGCTCTGTCACAGCACGGCTAATCATCTGTCGGTTCTCAATCAGGTTGGAATAGAATCCCTTGATTCTTTTGCGTTTGTCATCACGCCCAGCCTTCAGAAGTTTGAAGCTCGTCATAGTCATTCAATCCCAGAATCTTACTCGGAATACCATAGACAAGGTTTAGACTTTCCGGATCCTCATGAATGCCGCCATCTATCTAGCTTATACCACAAAGATTGTTGGGGAATCTAAGAGATATGCGCCCGGCCTAGAGTAGAACGGAAGTGGTTGTCAATCACGCGCATTCATAGGTGAGAATGATGATGAGTGTCACGGATCATCCCATTCATCAAGTTGAAGTGCAACGTATATCTTGGAATAAGAATAAAAGAGAATTGAATAGAAAATAATAGTAATTGTATTGAAACTTGAGGTACAGCAGAGCTCCACACCCTTAATCTATGGTGTGCAGAAACTCCACTGTTGAAAATACATAAGTGAAAGGTTCAGGCATGGCCGAATGGCCAGTCCCCTGAATGATCAAGAGACTGAATGATCAAAGACTACAAAGTCAAAAGATTAAACTATCAAAAGATGTCTAATACAATAGTAACTTATCCTATTTATACTAGACTAGCTACTAGGGTTTACATGAGTAAGTAATTGATGCATAAATCCACTTCCGGGGCCCACTTGGTGTATGCTTGGGCTGAGCTTGATCTATCCACGAGCTGAGGCTTTTCTTGGAGTTGAACTCCAAGTTATAATGTGTTTTGGGCGTTCAACTCCGGATCATGACGTGTTTCTGGCGTTTAACTCCAGACAACAGCATGTACTTGGCGTTCAACGCCAAGTTACGTCATCAAATTCCAAATAAAGTATGGACTATTATATATTTCTGGAAAGCTCTGGATGTCTACTTTCCAACGTTGTTGAGAACGCACCATTTGGAGTTCTGTAGCTCCAGAAAATTCATTTCGAGTGCAGAAAGGTCAGATTCCAACAACATCAGCAGTCTTTTTGTCAGCCTTTTTCAGAGTTTTGCTCAAGTCTCTCAATTTCAGCCAAAAATTACCTGAAATCACAGAAAAACACACAAACTCATAGTAAAGTCCAGAAATGTGAATTTAATATAAAAACTAATGAAAACATCCCTAAAAGTAGCTTGAACTTACTAAAAACTACCTAAAAATAATGCCAAAAAGCGTATAAATTATCCGCTCATCACAACACCAAACTTAACTTGTTGCTTGTCCCCAAGCAACTGAAAATCAATTAGGATAAAAAGAAGAGAATATACTATAAATCTCAAAATATCAATGAATATTAATTCTAATTAGATGAGCGGGACTTGTAGCTTTTTGCTTCTGAACAGTTTTGGCATCTCACTTTTTCCTTTGAAGTTTAGAATGATTGGCTTCTATAGGAACTTAGAATTTCAGATAGTGTTATTGATTCTCCTAGTTAAGTATGTTGATTCTTAAACACAGCTACTTTTATGAGTCTTGGCCGTGGCCCTAAGCACTTTGTTTTCCAGTATTACCACCGGATACATAAATGCCACAGACACATGATTGGGTGAACCTTTTCAGATTGTGACTCAGCTTTGCTAGAGTCCCCAGTTAGAGGTGTCCAGAGCTCTTAAGCACACTCTTTTTCCTTTGGATCACGACTTTAACCACTCAGTCTCAAGCTTTTCACTTGGACCTTCATGACACAAGCACATGGTTAGGGATAGCTTGATTTAGCCGCTTAGGCCTGGATTTTATTTCCTTGGGCCCTCCTATCCATTGATGCTCAAAGCCTTGGATCCTTTTTACCCTTGCCTTTTGGTTTTAAGGGCTATTGGCTTTTTCTGCTTGCTTTTTTTTTCTTTTTCTTTCTATTTTTCGCCACTTTTTTTTTCGCAAGCCTTTGCTTTTTCACTGCTTTTTCTTGCTTCAAGAATCAATTTCATGATTTTTCAGATCATCAATAACATTTCTCTTTGTTCATCATTCTTTCAAGAGCCAACAGTTTTAACATTCATAAACAACAAGATCAAAAATATGCACTGTTCAAGCATTAATTCAGAAAACAAAAAGTATTGTCACCACATCAATATAATTAAATTAAATTCAATGATAAATTCGAAATTCATGTACTTCTTGTTCTTTTGAATTAAAACATTTTTCATTTAAGAGAGGTGAAGGATTAATGGATTTTATTCATAGCTTTAAGACATGGTTACTACATACTAATGATCATGAAGTAGAGACACAAAACATAGATAAACACAACATTAAAAACCGAAAAACAGAAAGAAATAAGAACAAGGAATGAATCCACCTTAGTGGCGTCTTCTTCTTGAAGGACCAACAATGTCCTTAAGCTCTTCTATGTCCCTTCCTTTCCTTTGTTGCTCTTCCCTCATTGCTCTTTGATCTTCTCTTATTTCTTGGAGAATGATGGAGTGCTCATGATGTTCCACCCTTAATTGTTCCACATTGTGGCTCAAATCTTCTAAGGAGGTGTTGAGTTGCTCCCAATAGTTGTTAGGAGGAAAGTGCATCCCTTGAGGCATCTCAGGGATTTGTTGATGATGAGCTTCCTCATGCATCTCTTGAGAACTGTAAATGATCTCTCTTGCTTGCTCCATCCACTTCTTGGTGATGGGCTTATCCTCTTCAATAGAGATGTCTCCTTCTATGATAACTCCAGCTGAGTAACATAGATGGCAAATAAGGTGAGGAAAAGCTAGCCGTGCCATGGTGGAGGACTTGTCGGCTATTTTGTAGATTTTATTGGAGATAACCTCATGAACTTCTACTTCCTCTCTAATCATGATGCTATGAATCATGATGGCCCGATCCACAGTAACTTCAGATCGGTTGCTAGTAGGAATGATGGAGCGTTGAATGAACTCCAACCATCCTCTAGCCACAGGCTTGAGGTCCAGTCTTCTTAGTTGAACTGGCTTGCCTTTGGAGTCTATTCTCCATTGAGCTCCTTCCACACATATGTCCATTAGGACTTGGTCAAACCTTTGATTAAAGTTGACCCTTCTAGTGTAGGGGCGTTCATCTTCTTGCATCATGGGCAAGTGAAACGCCAACCTCACATTTTCTGGACTAAAATCTAAGTATTTCCCCCGAACCATTGTGAGATAATTCTTTGGATTCGGGTTCATACTTTGATCATGGTTCCTAGTGATCCATGCATTGGCATAGAACTCTTGAACTATTAAGATTCCGACTTGTTGCATGGGGTTGGTTAAGACTTCCCAACCTCTTCTTCGGATTTCATGTCAGATCTCCGGATACTCATTTTTCTTGAGCTTGAAAGGGACCTCAGGGATCACCTTCTTCTTTGCCACAACTTTATAGAAGTGGTCTTGATGGCTCTTGGAGATGAATCTTTCCATCTCCCATGACTCGGAGGTGGAAGCTTTTGTCTTCCCTTTTACTTTTCCGGCCTTAGGTGCCATTGATGGTAGTGGAAAACAAAAAAAGATTGTGCTTTGACCACACAGCAAACTTAAAATATTGCTCATCCTCGAGCAATAGAAGAAAGAAGAGAAGAAGAAGAAGAAGAAGAAGAAGAAGAGAATATGGTAGAGGGAAAGAGATGTAGGTTCGGCCTAGGTGAAGAAGAAGGGGTTGTGTTGTGTGAAAATGAAGTAGAATGGAAGGGGTTTATGGGTGGGAATGTTCGGCCATTTAGGGTGGGAATGGGTGGAAAAATGGTTTTGAATTTGTGAAGGTAGGTGGGGTTTATGGGGAAGAGTGGATGGATGTGAGTGGTGAAGGGGGTGATTGGGAAGAGGAATTGACGTGATTGGTGAAGAGTGTTGGGAAGTGTGACATGGGGAATAGTCATCACAAAAATAGGATTAGGAGGTAAGGTAGGAATATAGTAGGTGGGGATCCTGTGGGGTCCCCAGATCCTAAGGTGATCCTGTGGGGTCCACAGATCCTGAGGTGTCAAGGAATTCCATCCCTGAACCAAATAGGCATGTATAATGCCTTTGCACCCCATTCTGGCGTTTAAACGCCCACTGGTGCGCGTTCTGGGCGTTCAACGCCCATGTAAAGCATGTTTCTGGCGTTGAACGCCAGTTTCATGCTTGTTATTGGCGTTCAGCGCAAGCTTTTCTTCTCTAGGCACATTCTTGGCGTTCAGCGCCAGAATGTTGCTTGTTTCTGGCGTTCAGCGCTAGAATGATGCTCTGTTCTGGCGTTGAACGCCGGCCAGATGCATCTTACTGGCGTTGAACGCCAGCCTGTGCTTCCTCCAGGGTGTGATTTTTTTCTTCTGCTATTTTTTATTCTGTTTTTAATTTTTATGATTTTTTCGTGACTCCTCATGATCATGTACCTAATAAAACACAAAATAACAATAAAATAAAAATTAGATAAATAAAATTGGGTTGCCTCCCAACAAGCGCTTCTTTAATGTCAATAGCTTGACAGTGGCTCTCATGGAGCCACAAGGTGATCAGGTCAATGTTGTATAGTCCCAACACCAAACTTAGAGTTTGGATATGGGATCTTAACACCAAACTTAGAGTTTGGTTGTGGCCTCACAACACCAAACTTAGAGTTTGACTGTGGGGGCTCTTCTTGACTCTGAACTGAGAGAAGCTCTTTGGTGCACGAAATTGTGATCACTACAACACAAATAATCCAAAAACTTGGTGTTCAACACCATGGCATAAACACAACTTCGCACAACTAACCAGCAAGTGTACTGGGTCGTCTAAGTAATAAACCTTACGCAAGTAAGGGTCGATCCCACAGAGATTGTTGGTATGAAGCAAGCTATGGTCACCTTGTAAATCTTAGTCAGGCAAACTCAAATGGTTATGAATGATGAATAAAACATAAAGATAAAGATAGAGATACTTATGTAACTCATTGGTGGGAATTTCAGATAAGCGTATGAAGATGCTTGGTCCCTTCCGTCTCTCTACTTTCTGACTGTCTTCATCCAATCCTTCTTACTCCTTTCCATGGCAAGCTGTATGCAAGGGTTTCACCGTTGTCAGTGGCTACCTCCCATCCTCTCAGTGGAAATGTTCAACGCACCTTGTCACGGCACGGCTATCCATCTGTCGGTTCTCAATCAGGTCGGAATAGAATCCAGTGATTCTTTTGCGTCTGTCACTAACGCCCAGCCCTCAAGAGTTTGAAGCTCATCACAGTCATTCAATCATTGAATCCTACTCAGAATACCACAGACAAGGTTTAGACCTTCCGGATTCTCTTGAATGCCGCCATCAGTTCTAGCTTATACCACGAAGATTCCGATTAAAGAATCCAAGAGATATCCACCCAATCTAAGGTAGAACAGAGGTGGTTGTCAGGCACGCGTTCATAGGTGAGAATGATGATGAGTGTCACGGATCATCACATTCATCAAGTTGAAGAACAAGTGATATCTTAGAACAAGAACAAGCGGAATTGAATGGAAGAACAATAGTAATTGCATTAATACTCGACGTACAGCAGAGCTCCACACCTTAATCTATGGTGTGTAGAAACTCCACCGTTGAAAATACATAAGAACAAAAGTGATCATTGGCATCGGTCCCAGAGAGGGAACCAGAAGAACCAAGATGAAAATACAATAGTAAAAGGTCCTACTTATAGAGAACTAGTAGCCTAGGGTTTACAGAGATGAGTAAATGACATAAAAATCCACTTCCGGGCCCACTTGGTGTGTGCTTGGGCTGAGCATTGAAGCAATTTCGTGTAGAGACTCTTCTTGGAGTTAAACGCCAGCTTTTGTGCCAGTTTGGGCGTTTAACTCCCATCCTTGTGCCAGTTCCGGCGTTTAACACTGGGAATTCTAAGGGTGATTTTGAACGCCGGTTTGGGCCATCAAATCTTGGGCAAAGTATGGACTATCATATATTGCTGGAAAGCCCAGGATGTCTACTTTCCAACGCCGTTGAGAGAGCGCCAATTGGGCTTCTGTAGCTCCAGAAAATCCACTTCGAGTACAGGGAGGTCAGAATCCAACAGCATCTGCAGTCCTTTTTAGTCTCTGAATCAGATTTTTGCTCAGGTCCCTCAATTTCAGCCAGAAAATACCTGAAATCACAGAAAAACACACAAACTCATAGTAAAGTCCAGAAAAGTGAATTTTAACTAAAAACTAATAAAAATATACTAAAAACTAACTAGATCATACCAAAAATATACTAAAAACAATGCCAAAAAGCGTACAAATTATCCGCTCATCACAACACCAAACTTAAATTGTTGCTTGTCCTCAAGAAACTAAAAATCAAATAAGATAAAAAGAAGAGAATATACAATGAATTCCAAAAACATCTATGAAGATCAGTATTAATTAGATGAGCGGGGCTTTTAGCTTTTTGCCTCTGAATAGTTTTGACATCTCACTCTATCCTTTGAAATTCAGAATGATTGGCTTCTTTAGGAACTCAGAATCCAGATAGTGTCATTGATTCTCCTAGTTAAGTATGATGATTCTTGAACACAGCTACTTATTGAGTCTTGGCCGTTGCCCAAAGCACTCTGTCTTCCAGTATTACCACCGGATACATACATGCCACAGACACATAATTGGGTGAACCTTTTCAGATTGTGACTCAGCTTTGCTAGAGTCCCCAACTAGAGGTGTCCAGGGTTCTTAAGCACACTCTTTTTGCCTTGGATCACAACTTTATTTCTTTCTTTTTCTTTCTTTTTCTTTTTCTCTCTCTTTTTTTCGAAATTTTTTTTTGTATTCACTGCTTTTTTTTGCTTCAAGAATCATTTTTATGATTTTTCAGATCCTCAGTAACATGTCTCCTCTTTCATCATTCTTTCAAGAGCCAACATTCATGAACCACAAATTCAAAAGACATATGCACTGTTTAAGCATACATTCAGAAAACATAAGCATTGCCACCACATCAAGATAATTAAACTGTTATAAAATTCAGAATTCATGCAATTCTTCTCTTTTTCAATTAAGAACATTTTTCATTTAAGAAAGGTGATGGATTCATAGGACATTCATAACTTTAAGGCATAGACACTAAGACACTAATGATCACAAGACACAAACATAGCTAAACATGAGCATAATTTTCGAAAAACAGAAAAATAAAGAACAAGGAGATTAAAGAACGGGTCCACCTTAGTGATGGCGGCTTGTTCTTCCTCTTGAAGATCCTATGGAGTGCTTGAGCTCCTCAATGTCTCTTCCTTGTCTTTGTTGCTCCTCTCTCATGATTCTTTGATCTTCTCTAATTTCATGGATGAGGATGGAATGTTCTTGGTGCTCCACCCTTAGTTGTCCCATGTTGGAACTCAATTCTCCTAGGGAGGTGTTCAGTTGCTCCCAATAGTTTTGTGGAGGAAAGTGCATCCTTTGAGGCACCTCAGGGATTTGATGATGAGAGGGGTCTCTTGTTTGCTCCATCCTCTTCTTAGTGATGGGCTTGTCCTCATCAATGGGGATGTCTCCCTCTATATCAACTCCAACTGAATAACAGAGGTGGCAAATGAGATGAGGAAAGGCTAACCTTGCCAAGGTAGAGGACTTGTCCGCCACCTTATAAAGTGCATTTTGCATTCCAGACAGACTTTGAGAAATCATATTGATTTGCTGAGTCGATATTTTGTTCTGAGCCAATATGGCATTCAGAGTATCAATCTCAAGAACTTCTTTCTTCTGATTAGTCCCATTGTTCACAGGATTCCTTTCAGAAGTGTACATGAATTGGTTATTTGCAACCATTTCAATCAGCTCTTGAGCTTCTGTAGGTGTCTTCTTCAGATGAAGAGATCCTCCAGCAGAGCTATCCAAAGACATCTTGGACAGTTCAGACAGACCATCATAGAAAATACCTATGATGCTCCATTCAGAAAGCATATCAGAGGGACACTTTCTAATTAATTGTTTGTATCTTTTCCAAGCTTCATAAAGGGATTCTCCTTCCTTCTGTCTGAAGGATTGGACTTCCACTCTAAGCTTACTCAATTTTTGAGGTGGAAAGAACTTTGCCAAGAAGGCATTGACTAGCTTTTCCCAAGAGTTCAGGCTTTCTTTAGGTTGTGAATCCAACCATATTCTAGCTCTGTCTCTTACAGCAAAAGGGAATAGCATAAGTCTGTAGACCTCAGGGTCAACCCCATTAGTCTTGACAGTGTCACAGATTTGCAAGAATTCAGCTAAGAACTGATGAGGATCTTCCAATGGAAGTCCATAGAACTTGCAATTCTGTTGCATTAGAGAAACTAATTGAGGCTTAAGCTTAAAGTTGTTTGCTCCAATGGCAGGGATAGAGATGCTTCTCCCATAGAAGTCGGGAGTAGGTGCAGTAAAGTCACCCAGCACCTTCCTTGCATTTGTTATTATTTTCGGCTGCCATGGGTTCTTCTTCTTTAAAGATTTCTGTTAGGTCCTCTACAGAGAATTGTGCCTTAGCTTCTCTTAGCTTTCGCTTCAAGGTCCTTTCAGGTTCAGGATCAGCCTCAACAAGAATGCTTTTGTCTTTGCTTCTGCTCATATGAAAGAGAAGAAAATAAGAAAATATGGAATCCTCTATGTCACAGTATAGAGATTCCTTGAGGTGTTAGAGGAAAAGAAAAATAGAAGGCAGAGGTAGAAAATTCGAACTTATCAAAGAAGATGGAGTTCGAATTGTGCATTAAAGAATAGTGTTAGTCCATAAATAGAAGGATGTGAGAAGAGGGGAAGAAATTTTCGAAAATTAAGTAAAAGATTTTGAAAACATTTTGAAAAACTTTAATTGATTTTCGAAAACCAAGAATGGAAAAGAAATCAAGTGATTTTTGAAAAAGATTTTGAAATTAGAAATTAAAAAGATATGATTGAAAACTATTTTGAAAAAGATGTGATTAAAAAGATATGATTGGTTTTAAAAAGATGTGATTGAGAATATATGATTTGAAAAATATTTTTAAAAAGATTTGATTTTGAAAAGATTTTGAAAACTTGAAAAAAATTTGCATTGAAAACAGAATCTTCCCTCTTGTGCCATCTGACGAATGGATTTTTGGTGGTTTAGAATTTCACAAATGAATTCTCGTTGCAAGTATAGTTTCTAAACCAATCACTAATCCTTTCATACAAAAGATTGTTTGTCACAAGTAACAAACCCCTAATTTTATAAACCGAAGTATTCAAACCTCGGGTCGTTCTCCCTAGGAATTACAATAAAGTGCTTTGTTATTGGTTTGAGTTATTTTGGGGTTTTGGATAAGAGACATGAAAGTAAATGGCAATGAAATTAAACTAACAACTATAAAGCTCTTGGCAAGATATGAGAACTAGAAGTTCTATCCTAGTTATCCTTCTCAATTGTGATGACAAATTGTTCATTGCTACCACTTAGTTAACCCTTACTAAAGAAAGGAAAGTCAAGTGGATGAATTGACTTGAGCCACAAGTCCTAGCCAACTCCCAAGGAAAGACTAGCTTTAGTTCACTCCAAACCAATTAGCAATCTCTCCAATTATCAATCAACAAAGGAATTAGATAACTCAAGTGTCACTAATTACTCTACCTAGGCCAAGAGGAACAAAATCTACACTATATCTAGAAGAGGCATTTCAACAAACACATAGAGTGCAATAGAAGTAAACATTATTAAATGCAAGAATTAAAGGAATCTATAACTACAAAAACAAGAGATCAACAATGGAAGAGAAAAGAAGTCACATTTATTATGAATTACCTCTTATTGAATTGGAAGAATGTAGAAAGAACAATAGTAGATCTACAATAAAGCATAAGAACAACATAAAGGAAATTACAATAAAGGAATGGAAGAAGATGAATGTAACAACAAAGAATTGAAAGGTAGAAGTAGAAGAAAGCAAAGATTAAAACCTAGATCTAAGAACTAATCCTAATCCTAATCCTAATTCTAGAGAGAAGTGAGAGCTTCTCTCTCTAGAAACTACTTCTAACTACTAAACTTAAACTAATGGTAACTAGATGCCTCATCCCTCTTCAATCCTTGACTTAAATAGCATCAGAAATGAGTTGGATTGGGCCCACAAGGCTTCTAAAATCGTTGGCCACGTTTTACTTTAAGTGGACCATATGGCAGCAACGGCGCGTGCGCGTACTTTGCGCGTGCGCGCCACCATACGTGTAGCAACTATGGCAAATCTTATATCGTTGCGAAGCCCCGGATGTTAGCTTTCCAACCCAACTGGAACCGCATCATTTGGACCTCTGTAGCTCAAGTTATGGTCGTTTAAGTGCGAAGAGGTCGGCTTGACAGCTTTCCGGTTCTTTCATTTCTTCATGAGTTCTCCAACTTTACATGCTTTTTCTTCATTCCCTTGATCCAATCTTTGCCTCCTAAATCTGAAATCACTTAACAAACATATCAAGGCATCTAACGGAATCAAGGTAAATTATATTTATCTATTTTAAGACCTAAAAAGCATATTTTCACTCTTAAGCACAATTAAAGGAGAATGTACAAAACCATGCTATTTCATTGAATAAATGTGGGTGAAAGGTGATAAAATCCCCTAAAATCAATACAAGATAAACCCTAAAAATGGGGTTTGTCAACCTCCCCACACTTAAACCTTAGCATGTCCTCATGCTAAACCAAGAATGAGAGAAGGGATATGACACTTATTCAAAGCAAAGAAACTATATGCATGCAACTAAATGCACAATGATTCTACCTACTTGGTTAAAAATAAATCATTCTCTAAGACATACATGCACAAGTAGGGCTCAAGATCATATAACGATTCATGAATCCTACCAATTCAAGTATAAAAATTGAAGTTCACGTAGACTTGCAAGAAGAACGCTCGTGAAAGCCGGGAATCAAGGAATTGAGCATCGAACCCTCACCGGAAGTGTTTGCACTCTAGTCGCTCAAGTGTGTAGGGTCGATTCTCTCAATTCTCTCCTAATCATGCTTTCCAAAATTTGTTTTTCATCTAACAATCAACAATTATTTCATGCATGCATACATGTATCATGAGGTCTTTTCTTTAGGTTGTAATGGGGCTAGGGTTAAGGTAGGATGCATATTTGGTCATGTGAGCTTGAAATTTGAATCTTTGATAAGCTTAAACTTCCCACCTAACCTATGACATCCTATACAATTTCAAAGCTAACCTAACTACCCATTTCTCACTTTTTCACATACTCATGCAATTTCTTTTCATTTCACGACACTTATGCATTGATCTTTATTGAGCTTCACTTTGTTTTGGGGTATTTTGTCCCCTTTTTATTTCTTTCTTTTTCTTCTTTTTCTTTCTTTTTCTATTTACATTTTTTTTCATATTATTTTTCTTTTCTTTTTTCTTTTGTTTTTTCTCATTTTTTTTCTTTCTATATACAAGAACCTCAATGCATAAGGTTTTACATTTGATCAATACATGAGTATGTATCCAATTCCCAATATTTTTCAATAACAATACAAAACTACCCTTTTATTCACTCAATGTCCCAAGGTTCCCACACTTGGATGATACTCACACACACTAGCCTAAGCCAATCAAAGATCCAAATTAAGGACATTTATTGTTTTCCGTGTTAGGCTTGTAATGTGCTAAAATAAGAACAAGTGGGTTAAGCGTAGGCTCAAATTGGCTAACAAAGGAAGATGAAAGGTAAGGCTATTTGGGTAAGTGAGCTAATGAAATGATGGCCTCAATCATATAAATGCATGAATACAAGGAATAATGGGACATATAGATTCAAACAAATCAAAGATCACATTCATAGAAAGAGAATAATGCACACAAGAATGGAAAATAGGTGGTTATAAGATGTAACCATACAATTAAGCTCAAAACTCACTTGCTTGTGTTCTTAGCTCAAAAACCATGTTCCAAAATAAATTCTTTCAAGCAAGTTCAACAAAAAGTTTTCAAATTGGTAGGTTGCCCTAAAACAGTTTCTTGGAAAAGAAATCATCACTCTAACCAAGTAGTCCTAATAAGAAAGAAGTGGTAAAAATATGTATAAATTCTAACTAACATGCAACCTATCATGCAAATGCAATAACTAACTAACATTGGTGTTGAAAAAGAAAATTGTTACCCATGGAGATCGGTCGACAACCTCCCCACACTTGAAGATTGCACCGTCCTCGGTGCATGCGAAGAAGAGCAAGGTGGACGGGTTGCTACAATTGATGAGCTCCTTCAAAAGGTTGTGCGGATGACTTGTTTGTTGCCCCATTTAGAAGCTTTCTCATTCCTTTCCTTCTTGGTGGCCAACCTAGAAGGAGAGAAAAAGAAAGAAAATTAAGCCTATAACAAAGACATCAAAGCAATTAGAACATAGGCGGGGGCTAATGCCAAATAAGAGTATGGTTCTCTACTACATGGTAGCTACAACATGTGAGTAAGAAAACAATTTAAGCAAAGGGCATATCAACTAATACTTGATGCAAGAGTAAAGTTAAAGCATGGAGAGTATATGGAGCATCAAGTTCAAAATGAGAAAAAGTGGGTCATGAAAGACAATATGAGGTCATATCAATGCATAAAGACACAAGAGTCATACAAGATGAAGCATTGATTTAAAAGTTTCATCACCCAATAATATCAAACAAGTCAAGAAGCACCAAAATAAAGCAAGAAATCCTCAACAAATGAGTAGGACGATGTAACACCATTATTAAATTGACTTAAAAAAAACGAAAACATGCTACAAAAACTAGATGAAAATGGGAAGAGTAGAAGTATGCGAATGTGATAAGCAAAAGAAAATGGAGGATGAGAAAAAAAAACTCTTTTTTTTTTTTTTACCGACGCGTGCGCGTCATGCACGTTTACGCGTCGATGTGCATATTGGTGGAAGGACGCGTACGCGCCAGGTGCGCGCACGCGTGCGTCGAGTTAGGCCGGAGGCATAATGTTGGCCCAAGTCTGGCACAACTCTCGGGTAAAAGTACTGGGGTGCAGATTGTGCAGTCGACGCGCGCGCACACAGTGCGCGTGCGCGTGCATGCCAATTTAAGATCATGTGCGCGTACGCGCCAGGTGCGCGCACGCGTGCATAGACTTGTGCCTTAGGCCCAATGTTCGCACAGTGCAGGCCTAACTCTCGGGTTTTTGGCTGGAGGTGATTTTTTGCATCCACGCGTACGCGTACAGTGCGCGTCCGCGTGGGTGGTCGAAAAATGCTCAGGTGCGCGTACGCGTGCAGTGCGCGCGCGCGTGGATGGTGTTCTGTTTTTCAAAAAATATTTTTCTAAGTTCTTACACTAATCCAAGCCTTTCAATCCTCCAAACAGCTACCAAAACGCCCTAGAACCTTATTCAACATGCTATATTACTAACTAAACTCAATGAAACAATAAAAACAAGAAATTAAACTAATTCTACCAATATGTACAAAGAAAGAAAATGAAAAGATGTTATCATGGTGGGGTGTCTCCCACCTAGCACTTTTGTTTATTGTCCTTAAGTTGGACTTATGGGGAGCTCCTCATCAAGGTGGCTTGTGCTTATATTCATCTTGGAACTCCCACCAATGCTTGGTTCTCCATTGTGCCCCAAGATTCTTCATGGATTGAGCCAAGTTTTGATGGAGTTCTTCACAAGCTTGGGGCTCCCAAAGTTGATCCTCTTCTTGTGATCCGGGATCCCACACTTTATTTTCACACCCATCTTGAGGTTGATCATCATTATTAGTCCATCCGGGTGGTGAACAAGATGAATTCTCTATGAAGTGCCCAACAATCCTCCTAGACCCATCTATTTGAGCACTTCTCCAACCTTTATATCTCATGTTTGATGCATCAACCATAATGAGCCTTGATTTGCAACGCCAACCACGAAACATCTTCCGCTTACGCTTCATCCCACAAAGCATCCTAAGTTGACCATCCGTTTCAAGCAAGCCATACTCAAGTGGGACAATAAAGCTAATAGAAATGAATTTTACCCACTCAAGTGAAAGAGTAGATGACAACCTAGGCAAAGATGCTTCCAAATATCTTGACAAAGCATATTCCACTCCCATCCTTCTATTTCTAAGGACTTCCACCTCTTCACAAGATTTCTCTAATTCAATTCTTTGTTCATTAATACTATCTAAGCCTTTTCCCTTAATCAAACTATAATTGGGAGGGTGAAAGAAGTTTACCTCCACAACATTTTCAAATGCACCGGGAGAAGGTTCTTCAAGTTCAAAGGATTCTCCACCACTATGACTTGATGCTTGCTCTTCATCACCAAGGGAACTCAATTCTTTCTCTATCCCATCCAAGTCTTCATATGGAATATGCCTTGGAAGGTGTGCACTTTCCTCCCTAACATCAATTTCAATCATCTTAGAGGGGTTTTCTTCAATTCTATATTCCCATGGAGGCTCCGCATCTCCTAAGTCTTCTACCACTTCTTCCTTGTCTTCAACAATTAGAGCTTCCTCCAATTGTTCCAATACAAAGCAACTTCCCTCATTTCCCATCGAAATTTTCAATCTCTCCTTCATGCTATATTCTTCATTTGATTCTCCACATGTAGCCATGGGAGTTTCTTGAGTGTTCAAGCATTGGGATGCTAATTGATTTGTTACCGCATCCAAGGCGGCCATGAAATTTTGCACATCCCTTTTCATCTCTTCTTGCCCTTCAACAAGAACACCAAGGGTTTCATCCATTAGAGGTTGGGGTGGATGGAAGGATTCATCATGTTGGGGGAAGTGTTCATAGTAGGAAGATGATTGTTCTTGGTAGAGTTGTGGTGGTTCTATGTTTTCCATTCTTTCCACTTGTTGCACAACACACTCCATGGTTGCTTGAAATTGATCCAATGCTTCCTTGAGATGATCCCTTGACTCTTGTTCCTCTTGGATAATATGATTAGGATCATGTGGCTCTTGGTTCAATGGATATGAGTATTCTTCCATGGGAGGTTGTGGTGGAAAGTAGTATTCATCTTGTGGTTGAAAATTTGCATATATTGGGGGTGGTTCATCTTGATAATAATATGGAGGGGGTGGCTCTTGAAAGGGTTGATATTGTGGTGGTTCCATATATGGCTCATATGGCTCAAAATTTGGTTGGTGTGATGGATATGGATTAGGGTCATATGAAGGTGGTTGGTAGGAAGAGGCTTGTGAGTATGGTTGAGAATTATGTTGAGGGTATGGATCATAGGCATATGGTGGTGGTTCTTGAAAATCACAAGTAGATTCACCATAGCCATTGGATTGGTGTGCATCATAGAATGGCTCTTCTTCATAGTGCATTGGTGGAGGAGGTTGTTGCCATGAAGATTGATCATATGCATATGGCTCCTCCCACCTTTGATTGTTCCATCCTTGATACATCTCTTCATTGTAACTCTCATCACCTACAACATAGTTGTAATCACACTCATAGCCAAGGTGAGAATTCATAGTGAAAAGAGAAAATAAAAATGAAAAATACTAAGAAATAATGAAACAAAGTCCTAACTAGCAAGCAATCCAAACAAAAATCAAGTTACTCACAATATTCACATATATACAATAACCAATAACATAACACCATTGCAATTCCCCGGCAACGGCGCCATTTTGACGAATGGATTTTTGGTGGTTTAGAATTTCACAAATGAATTCTCGTTGCAAGTATAGTTTCTAAACCAATCACTAATCCTTTCATACAAAAGATTGTTTGTCACAAGTAACAAACCCCTAATTTTATAAACCGAAGTATTCAAACCTCGGGTCGTTCTCCCTAGGAATTACAATAAAGTGCTTTGTTATTGGTTTGAGTTATTTTGGGGTTTTGGATAAGAGACATGAAAGTAAATGGCAATGAAATTAAACTAACAACTATAAAGCTCTTGGCAAGATATGAGAACTAGAAGTTCTATCCTAGTTATCCTTCTCAATTGTGATGACAAATTGTTCATTGCTACCACTTAGTTAACCCTTACTAAAGAAAGGAAAGTCAAGTGGATGAATTGACTTGAGCCACAAGTCCTAGCCAACTCCCAAGGAAAGACTAGCTTTAGTTCACTCCAAACCAATTAGCAATCTCTCCAATTATCAATCAACAAAGGAATTAGATAACTCAAGTGTCACTAATTACTCTACCTAGGCCAAGAGGAACAAAATCTACACTATATCTAGAAGAGGCATTTCAACAAACACATAGAGTGCAATAGAAGTAAACATTATTAAATGCAAGAATTAAAGGAATCTATAACTACAAAAATAAGAGATCAACAATGGAAGAGAAAAGAAGTCACATTTATTATGAATTACCTCTTATTGAATTGGAAGAATGTAGAAAGAACAATAGTAGATCTACAATAAAGCATAAGAACAACATAAAGGAAATTACAATAAAGGAATGGAAGAAGATGAATGTAACAACAAAGAATTGAAAGGTAGAAGTAGAAGAAAGCAAAGATTAAAACCTAGATCTAAGAACTAATCCTAATCCTAATCCTAATTCTAGAGAGAAGTGAGAGCTTCTCTCTCTAGAAACTACTTCTAACTACTAAACTTAAACTAATGGTAACTAGATGCCTCATCCCTCTTCAATCCTTGACTTAAATAGCATCAGAAATGAGTTGGATTGGGCCCACAAGGCTTCTAAAATCGTTGGCCACGTTTTACTTTAAGTGGACCATATGGCAGCAATGGCGCGTGCGCGTACTTTGCGCGTGCGCGCTACCATACGTGTAGCAACTATGGCAAATCTTATATCGTTGCGAAGCCCCGGATGTTAGCTTTCCAACCCAACTGGAACCGCATCATTTGGACCTCTGTAGCTCAAGTTATGGTCGTTTAAGTGCGAAGAGGTCGGCTTGACAGCTTTCCGGTTCTTTCATTTCTTCATGAGTTCTCCAACTTTACATGCTTTTTCTTCATTCCCTTGATCCAATCTTTGCCTCCTAAATCTGAAATCACTTAACAAACATATCAAGGCATCTAATGGAATCAAGGTAAATTATATTTATCTATTTTAAGACCTAAAAAGCATGTTTTCACTCTTAAGCACAATTAAAGGAGAATGTACAAAACCATGCTATTTCATTGAATAAATGTGGGTGAAAGGTGATAAAATCCCCTAAAATCAATACAAGATAAACCCTAAAAATGGGGTTTGTCACCATCCTGGCGTTAAACGCCTAGAATGGTGCACATTCTGGCGTTTAACGCCCAAACTACTACCCTTTTGGGCGTTAAACGCCCAGCCAGGCACCCTGGCTGGCGTTTAAACGCCAGTTTGCCTTCCTCACTGGGCGTTTTGAACGCCCAGCTTTTTCTGTGTAATTCCTCTGCTGAATGTTCTGAATCTTCAATTCTCTGTATTATTGACTTGAAAAGACACAAATTAAAAATATTTTTAGATTTTTAATAAAGAGGAATAATCAAAATGCACTGAAATCAAATAGCAATGCATGCAAGACACCAAACTTAGCAGTTTGTATACCACTGACACTAACAAAATGAGAATGCATATGACAAACAACAAAAATACTCAAGACAAGAGAATTTAAAGATCAGAGCAAGTAAATCATCAAGAACAACTTGAAGATCACTGAAGACACATGAAAAATGCAAGAAGAACAGAAACATGCAATTTTTTTGGTTTTTATGATTTTGTAATTTTTTTTTTATTTTTCGAAAATTAAGTGGAAAAGAAAATAAAGGTATCAAAATTCTTAATGAGAATTCCAGGAATCATGCAATGTTAGTCTAAAGCTTCAGTCTAAAGGAATTAGACATGGCTAGCCAAGCTTCAGTAGGACATTGCATTCAAGAGCTAAATTGATGAAAATCAATCAGCTTTGGTGATGATAGGAACATCACCTTGAAACACTAGAATTCATTCTTAAGAACTCTGAAGAAAAATACCTAATCTAAGCAACAAGATGAACCGTCAGTTGTCCAAACTCAACAATCCCCGGCAACGGCACCAAAAACTTGGTGCACGAAATTGTGATCACTACAACACAAATAATCCAAAAACTTGGTGTTCAACACCATGGCATAAACACAACTTCGCACAACTAACCAGCAAGTGTACTGGGTCGTCCAAGTAATAAACCTTACGCGAGTAAGGGTCGATCCCACAGAGATTGTTGGTATGAAGCAAGCTATGGTCACCTTGTAAATCTTAGCCAGGCAAAC
The DNA here is from genome assembly GCF_003086295.3 of Arachis hypogaea. NCBI lineage: Eukaryota > Viridiplantae > Streptophyta > Magnoliopsida > Fabales > Fabaceae > Arachis > Arachis hypogaea. Next base: position 45,608,915 of record NC_092037.1, on the reverse strand, counting down.
TCAAATGGTTATGAATGATGAATAAAACATAAAGATAAAGATAGAGATACTTATGTAACTCATTGGTGGGAATTTCAGATAAGCGTATGAAGATGCTTGGTCCCTTCCATCTCTCTGCTTTCCGACTGTCTTCATCCAATCCTTCTTACTCCTTTCCATGGCAAGCTGTATGCAAGGGTTTCACCGTTGTCAGTGGCTACCTCCCATCCTCTCAGTGGAAATGTTCAACGCACCTGTCACGGCACGGCTATCCATCTGTCGGTTCTCAATCAGGTCGGAATAGAATCCAGTGATTCTTTTGCGTCTGTCACTAACGCCCAGCCCTCAGGAGTTTGAAGCTCGTCACAGTCATTCAATCATTGAATCCTACTCAGAATACCACAGACAAGGTTTAGACCTTCCGGATTCTCTTGAATGCCGCCATCAGTTCTAGCTTATACCACGAAGATTCCGATTAAACAATCCAAGAGATATCCACCCAATCTAAGGTAGAACGGAGGTGGTTGTCAGGCATGCGTTCATAGGTGAGAATGATGATGAGTGTAATGGATCATCACATTCATCAAGTTGAAGAACAAGTGATATCTTAGAACAAGAACAAGCGGAATTGAATAGAAGAACAATAGTAATTGCATTAATACTCGAGGTACAGCAGAGCTCCACACCTTAATCTATGGTGTGTAGAAACTCCACCGTTGAAAATACATAAGAACAAAAGTGATCATTGGCTTTGGTTCCAGAGAGGGAACCAGAAGAACCAAGATGAAAATACAATAGTAAAAGGTCCTACTTATAGAGAACTAGTAGCCTAGGGTTTACAGAGATGAGTAAATGACATAAAAATCCACTTCCGGCCCCACTTGGTGTGTGCTTGGGCTGAGCATTGAAGCAATTTCGTGTAGAGACTCTTCTTGGAGTTAAACGCCAGCTTTTGTGCCAGTTTGGGCGTTTAACTCCCATCCTTGTGCCAGTTCCGGCGTTTAACGCTGGGAATTCTGAGGGTGACTTTGAACGCCGGTTTGGGCCATCAAATCTTGGGCAAAGTATGGACTATCATATATTGATGGAAAGCCCAGGATGTCTACTTTCAACGCCATTGAGAGCGCGCCAATTGGGCTTTTGTAGCTCCAGAAAATCCACTTCGAGTACAGGGAGGTCAGAATCCAACAGCATCTGCAGTCCTTTTTAGTCTCTGAATCAGATTTTTGCTCAGGTCCCTCAATTTCAGCCAGAAAATGCCTGAAATCACAGAAAAACACACAAACTCATAGTAAAGTCCAGAAAAGTAAATTTTAACTAAAAACTAATAAAAATATACTAAAAACTAACTAGATCATACCAAAAACATACTAAAAACAATGCCAAAAAGCGTACAAATTATCCACTCATCACTCTTCATGCTTACTCTCTTTTGTCACAGAGGGATGGCCTTGTGCCTTAAACACAAGGTAGTCCCCATTCAATTGAAGGACTAATTCACCTTTGTTGATATCTATCACAGCTTCTGTTGTGGCTAGGAAGGGTCTTCCAAGGATGATGCATTCATCCTCTTCCTTTCTAGTGTCTAAGATTATGAAATCAGCAGGGATGTAAAGTCCTTCAACTTTTACTAGTACGTCCTCCACTATTCCATAAGCTTGTCTCAATGACTTGTCTGCCAATTGTAATGAGAACAAGGCAGGCTGTACCTCAATGATCCCCAGCTTCTCCATTACAGAGAGTGGCATAAGATTTATCCCTGACCCTAGATCACATAGAGCCTTTTCAAAGGTCATGGTGCCTATGGTACAAGATATTAAGAACTTGCCAGGATCTTGTTTCTTTTGAGGTAGATTTTTCTGAATCCAGGTATCTAGTTCATTAATGAGCAAGGGAGGTTCACTTTCCCAAGTCTCATTACCAAACAACTTGGCATTCAGCTTCATGATAGCTCCTAAATATTGAGCAACTTGCTCTCCAGTCACATCTTCATCCACTTCAGAGGAAGAATAGTCTTCAGAGCTCATGAATGGCAGAAGGAGATTTAATGGAATCTCTATGGTCTCTATATGAGCCTCAGATTCCTTTGGATCCTTAATAGGAAACTCCTTCTTGCTTGAAGGACGTCCCAGGAGGTCTTCCTCACTAGGATTTTCGTCCTCCTCCTCCCTTGTGCATTAGGCCACATTGATCACATCAATGGCTTTGCACTCTCCTTTTGGATTCTCTTCTGTATTGCTTGGGAGAATACTGGGAGGAGTTTCAATGACTTTCTTACTCAGCTGGCCCACTTGTGTCTCCAGATTTCTGATGGAGGATCTTGTTTCACTCATGAAACTGAAAGTGGCTTTTGACAGATCAGAGACTAGATTGGCTAAGTTAGAAGTATTTTGTTCAGAATTCTCTGTCTGTTGCTGAGAAGATGATGGATATGGCTTGCTATTCCTCAGCCTATTACGTCCACCATTGTTAAAGCCTTGTTGAGGCTTTTGTTGATCCTTCCATGAGAAATTTTGATGATTTCTCCATGATGAGTTATAGGTGTTTCCATAAGGTTCACCCATGTAATTAACCTCTGCCATGGCAGGGTTCTCAGGATCATAAGCTTCTTCAGAAGCTGCCTCTTTAGTACTGTTGGATGCATGTTGCCATCCATTCAGAATTTGAGAGATCATGTTGACCTGTTGAGTCAACACTTTGTTCTGAGCCAATATGGCATTCAGAGCATCAATTTCAAGAACTCATTTCTTCTGAGGTATCCCATTATTCAAGGAATTCCTCTCAGAAGTGTACATGAATTGGTTGTTTGCAACCATGTCAATGAGTTCTTGAGCCTCTTCAGGCGTTTTCTTTAGGTGAATAGATCCACCTGCAGAATGGTCCAATGACATTTTCGAAAATTCAGATAGGCCATAATACAATATATCTAATATGGTCCATTCTGAAAACATGTCAGATGGACATCTTTTGGTCAGCTGCTTGTATCTTTCCCAAGCTTCATAGAGGGATTCACCATCTTTTTGTTTGAAGGTTTGAACATCCACTCTCAGCTTGCTCAGCTTTTGAGGAGGAAAGAATTTATCCAAGAAGGCAGTGACCAGCTTATCCCAGGAGTCCAGGCTATCCTTGGGTTGTGAATCCAACCATATTCTAGCTCTGTCTCTTACAGCAAAAGGGAAAAGCATGAGTCTGTAGACTTCAGGATTAACTCCATTCGTCTTTACAGTCTCACAGATCTGCAAGAACTCAGTTAAAAACTGCTAAGGATCTTCAGATGGAAGTCCATAAAACTTGCAGTTTTGTTGCATTAAGGCAACTAGCTAAGGTTTCAGCTCAAAGTTGTTGGCTCCAATGGCAGGAATGGAGATGCTTCTTCCATCAAACTTGGACGTTGGCTTTGTGAAGTCACCAAGTATTCTCCTTGCATTATTATTATTTTCGGCTGCCAACTCCTTCTCTTGTTCGAAAATTTCTGAAAGGTTGTTTCTGGATTGTTGTAATTTAGCTTCTCTTAATTTTCTCTTCAGAGTCCTTTCAGGTTCTGGATCAATTTTAACAAGAGTGCCTTTATCCTTGTTCCTGCTCATATGAAAGAGAGAAGAAAACAAGAAAAAAAAGAGGAATCCTCTATGTCACAGTATAGAGATTCCTTTATGTTAGTAGAAAAAGAAAAGAGAGAAGAAAGTAGAAGAGAGGATTCGGATATTAGGTGGAGAGGGGTGAAGAGAAGTGTTAGTAATTAAATAATTAAATAGAATAAGAATAGAGAGGGAGAATTTCGAAAACAATTTTGAAAAAGAGGTTAGTAATTTTCGAAAATTAGAGATAAGATAAGATTAAAATTAAAATTTAAAACAAAAAAGAATTTTTTTGAAAAAGAGATGAGATATTTCGAAAATTAGAGAGGGAAGAGTAGTTAGTTGGTTTTGAAAAAGATAGGAAACAAACAAAAAGTTAGTTAGTTGATTGAAAAAGATATTAAAATCAAATTTTGAAAAGATAAGAAGATAAGAAGTTAGATAAGATATTTTGAAATCAAATTTTGAAAAAGATAAAATTTTTGAAAAAGATAAGATAAATAGATAAGATAAAAAGATATGGTTGCAAAAGATTTTAATTTTAAAATTAAAATTAATTACTTAACTAACAAAAAACTATAAGATGAGATTCTAGAACTTAAAGATTGAACCTTTCTTAACAAGAAAGTAACAAACATCAAATTTTTGAATCAATCACATTGATTGTTAGTTAATTTTCGAAAATATGATATAAAGATAAGAAAAAGATTTTGAAAAATATTTTGAAAAAGATTTTTGAAATTTTCGACAAATAGAAAAAAATGAAAAAGATATAATTTTTGAAAAAGATTTTGAAAAGATAAGATTTTTAAAATTGAAAATTTGACTTGACTTGTAAGAAACAACTGATTTTTAAAATTTTTGACTAAGTCAAATCAAATTTTCGAAAATTAGGAAATAAAAAAGGAAAAGATATTTTTTTTATTTTTGAATTTTTTATGATGAGAGAGAAAAACACAAAAATGACCCAAAACATGAAAATTTTGGATCAAAACACAAGATGCATGCAAGAACACTATGAATGTCAAGATGAAGACCAAGAACACTTTGAAGATCATGATGAACATCAAGAACATAATTTTGAAAAATTTTTGATGCAAAGAAAACATGCAAGACACCAAACTTAGAAATCTTTAATGCATGGACTCTAACAAACGAAAAATGCATATGAAAAACTACAAACAACACAAAACAAGAAATCATCAAGATCAAACAAGAAGACTTGTCAAGAACAACTTGAAGATCATGAAGAACACTATGAATGCATGGAATTTCGAAAAATGCAAGAAAAATTTTTAAAGCATGCAATTGACACCAAACTTAAAAATTGACTCAAGACTCAAACAAGAACACAAAATATTTTTGATTTTTATGATTTTATTAATTTTTTTTGGATTTTTATTAATTTTTTCGCAAATAAAGTTTGGAAAAATGAAAAAGAAAAGAAAAATTTTGAAAAAATTTTTGAAAAGAAAATTACCCAATCTGAGCAACAAGAAGAACCGTCAGTTGTCCATACTCGAACAATCCCCGGCAATGGCGCCAAAAACTTGGTGGACGAAATTGTGATCCTCAAAGTTGGTCTCTTTGTATTTGTATGAAATCAAAAATACCCCAAAGAGATCATGGTGTGATAAATTGGGATCTTAATAATCCCTGGTGTGATCATAACTCCGTTCAACTTAACCAGCAAGTGTACTGGGTCATCCAAGTAATACCTTACGTGAGTAAGGGTCGATCCTACAGAGATTGTTGGTATGAAGCAAGCTATGGTCACCTTGTAAATCTCAGTTAGGCAGATTAAATTGGTTTATGATGAGTTCGAAAATTAGTAATAAATAGAAAATAAAAGGGATAGAAATACTTATGTAAATCAATAGTGGGAATTTCAGATAGGCATGTGGAGATGCTGTGCTCCTCTCGAATCTCTACTTTCTTATTACATTCATCCAATCCTTCTTACTCCTTTCCATGGCAAGCTGTATGTAGGGCATCACTGTTGTCAATTGCTACATCCCATCCTCTCAGTGAAAATGGTCCTATGCTCTGTCACAACACAGCTAATCGTATGTCGGTTCTCAATCAGGTTGGAATAGAATCCCTTGATTCTTTTGTGTTTGTCATCACGCCCAGCCTTCAGGAGTTTGAAGCTCGTCACAGTCATTCAATCCCAGAATCCTACTCGGAATACCATAGACAAGGTTTAGACTTTCCGGATCCTCATGAATGTCACCATCTATCTAGCTTATACCACAAAGATTCTGTTGGGGAATCTAAGAGTTATGCGCCCGGCCTAGAGTAGAACGGAAGTAGTTGTCAATCACGCGCGTTCATAGGTGAGAATGATGATGAGTGTCACGGATCATCACATTCATCAAGTTGAAGTGCAACGCATATCTTGGAATAAGAATAAAAGAGAATTGAATAGAAAATAATAGTAATTGTATTGAAACTTGAGGTACAGCAGAGCTCCACACCCTTAATCTATGGTGTGCAGAAACTCCACTGTTGAAAATACATAAGTGAAAGGTTCAGGCATGGACGAATGGCCAGTCCCCTGAATGATCAAGAGACTGAATGATCAAAGACTACAAAGTCAAAAGATTAAACTGTCAAAAGATGTCTAATACAATAGTAACTTATCCTATTTATACTAGACTAGCTACTAGGGTTTACATGAGTAAGTAATTGATTCATAAATCCACTTCCGGGGCCCACTTCGTGTATGCTTGGGCTGAGCTTGATCTATCCACAAGCTGAGGCTTTTCTTGGAGTTGAACTCCAAGTTATAACGTGTTTCGGGCGTTCAACACCGGATCATGACGTGTTTCTGGCGTTTAACTCCAGACAGCAGCATGTACTTGGCGTTCAACGCCAAGTTACGTCATCAAATTCCGAATAAAGTATGGACTATTAAATATTGCTGGAAAGCTCTGGATGTCTACTTTCCAACGCCGTTGAGAGCGCCCCATTTGGACTTCTGTAGCTCCAGAAAACCCATTTCGAGTGCAGGGAGGTCAGATTCCAACAGCATCAGCAGTCCTTTTGTCAGCCTTTTTCAGAGTTTTGCTCAAGTCCCTCAATTTCAGCCAGAAATCACCTGAAATCACAGAAAAACACACAAACTCATAGTAAAGTCCAGAAATGTGAATTTAACATAAAAACTAATGAAAACATCCCTAAAAGTAGCTTGAACTTACTAAAAACTACCTAAAAACAATGCCAAAAAGCGTATAAATTATCCGCTCATCAGGTTCCAAACTGGGCGTTTAACGCCCATTCTGCTACCCTTACTGGCGTTTAAATGCGAGTAAGCTAATCATCCAGGGTGTGCCAATTTCAATGCTATTTTTGATTTTTGCTTTTGCTTTTGTGACTCCACATGATCATCATCCTAAAGAAAATATAAAATAACAATGGAAAATAGAAATTCAACATAGATAAGTAAAAATTGGGTTGCCTCCCAACAAGCGCTTCTTTAATGTCAATAGTTTGACAGTGAGCTCTCATGGAGCCTGACAGATACTCAGAGCATGATGATGGCCTCTCAACACCAAACTTAGAGTTTGAATGTGGGGGCTTTGTTTGACTCTGTATTGAGAGAAGCTTTTCATGCTTCTTCTCCATGTGTACAGAAGGCGATCCTTGAGCCTTAAGCACAAGGTAGTCCTCATTCACTTGAAGGACTAACTCTCCTCTGTCAACATCAATCACAGCTTTTGCTGTGGCTAGGAAGGGTCTGCCAAGGATGATAGATTCATCCTTATTCTTCCCAGTGTCCAGGATTATAAAGTTAGCAGGGATGTAAAGGCCCTCAACATTGACTAAAACATCCTATACAAGTCTATAAGCCTATTTCATAGATTTGTCTGCCATCTCTAGTGAGATTCTTGCAGCTTGTACCTCAAAGATTCCCAGTTTCTCCATTACAAAGAGTGGCATGAGGTTTATGCCTGACCCCAGGTCACACAGAGCCTTCTCAAAGGTCATGGTGCCTATGGTACAGGGTATTAAGAATTTTTCGGGATCCGGTTTCTTCTAAGGTAATGTCTGCCTAATCAAGTCATTCAGTTCATTGGTGAGTAAGGGGGTTCATCCTCCCAAGTCTCATTACCAAATAACTTGGCATTCAGCTTCATGATTGCTCCAAGGTACTTAGCAACTTGCTCTTCAGTAATATCTTCATCCTCTTCAGAGGAAGAATACTCATCAGAGCTCATGAACGGCAGAAGTAGGTTCAATGGAATCTCTATGGTCTTTGTATGAGCCTCAGATTTCTTTGGTTCCTCAAAGGGGAACTTCTTTTCGTTCAGAGGACATCCCATGAGGTTTTTCTCACTAGGAATCACGTCCTCCTCACTCTCTCCAGGTTTGGCCATATAGGTCATGGTTATGGCCTTGTACTCTTTCTTGGAATTTTTTTATGTATTGCTTGGGAGAGTGCTAGGAGGAGTTTCAGTAACCTTTTTACTCAGGTGACTCACTTGTGCCTCCAAATTTCTAATGGAGGATCTTGTTTCATTCATGAAACTTAGTGTGGTCTTAGATAGATAAGAGACTATAGTTGCTAAGCCAGAACGACTCTACTCGGAGTTCTCTGTCTGTTGCTGAGAAGATGATGGAAAAGGCTTGCTGTTGCTAAATCTATTTCTTCCACCATTATTGTTGTTGAAGCCTTGTTGAGGCTTCTGTTGGTCCTTCTATGAGAGATTTGGATGATTTCTCCATGAAGGATTATAGGTGTTTCCATAGGGTTCTCCCATGTAATTCACCTCTTCCATTGCATGGTTCTCAGGATCATAAGCTTCTTCTTTAGAAGATGCTTCTTTATTACTGCTGGATGCAGCTTGTAATCCATCAGATTTTGAGAAGTCATATTGACTTGCTGAGTCAATAATTTGTTCTGAGCCAATATGGTATTCAGAGTATTAATCTCAAGAACTCCTTTCTTCTGAGTTGTCCCATTGTTCACAGGATTTCTTTCAGAAGTGTACATGAACTGGTTATTTGCAACCATTTTAATGAGTTCCTGGGCTACTGCAAGTGTTTTCTTCAGATGAATAGATTCGCCTGCAGAATAGTCCAATGACATCTTGGATAACTCAGACAGACCTTCATAGAAGATACCTATGATGCTCCATTCTGAAAGCATGTCAGAAGGACACCTTCTGATCAATTGCTTGTATCTTTCCCAAGCTTCATAGAGGGATTCACCTTCCTTTTGATTGAAGGATTGAACTTCCACTCTAACCTTACTCATCTTTTGAGGTGGAAAGAATTTAGCTAAGAAGGCATTGACCAGCTATTCCCAAGAGTTCAGGCTGTCTCTAGGTTGTGAGTTCAATCAAATACTAGCTCTGTCTCTTACAGCAAAAGGGAAAAGCATAAATTTGTAGACCTCGGGATCAACTCCATTGGTCTTAACAGTGTGACAAATTTGCAAAAATCCAGCCAAGAACTGATGAGGATCTTCCAATGGAAGTCCATGAAACTTGCAATTCTGTTACATCAGAGAAACTAATTGAGGCTTAAGCTCAAAGTTGTTTGCTCCAATGACAGGAATAGAGATGCTTCTCCCATAGAAGTCGGGAGTTGGTGCAGTAAAGTCACCAAGAACCTTCCTTGCATTGTTGTTGTTGGGTTCGGCCATGGCTGTTTTGTCTGCTTCTTTTTTAAAAATTTCTGTCAGGTCCTCTTCAGAGTGTTGCTCTTAGCTTCCTCTTCAAGGTCTTTTCAGGTTCAGGATTAGCTTCAACAAGAATGCCTTTGTCCTTGTTCCTGCTCATATGAAAGAAAAGAGAACAAGAAAGTATGGAATCCTCTATGTCATAGTATAGAGATTCCTTGAGGTGTCAGAGGAAAATAGGAATAGAGGAATGAGGTAGATAGAGAAGATTTCAAACATATAAAGAAGGATAGAGACTGAATCGCTAATTGAGGAGAAGTGTTAGTCCTTAAATAGAAGGAGGTAAGATGGGAGAATTTTCGAAAACAAATTTTTAAATAAAAGTAAAAAATAAAAATTTAAAATAATTAAAAAAGAATTTTGAAAAAGTGGTTGATGGTTTTGGAAAACAATTTTAAAATTAGAATTTAAAAAGATGTGATTTGAAAAAGATATGGTTTAAAAAGATATGATTGAAAAGATATTATTGAAAAACAATAAAAAAGATTTGATTTTTTAAAATTGATTACTTGACTAACAAGAAATTAAAAGATATGATTCTAAAATTCAAATATTGAACCTTTCTTAACAAGAAAGTAACAAACTTGAAATTTTTTAATCACAACATTAATTGTTAGCAAGGATTTTCGATAATATTAAAAGAAAAATGAAAAAGATTTGATTTTGAAAAAGATATGATTGATAAGAGAGGATATGAAAAAGATAAGATTTTGAAAAATTAGTTTTAAAACTTGAAAAAAATTGAAAAAGATTTGAATTGAAAACAAAATTACCTCATTGATGCTATTCTGGCGTTTAAACGCCAGAAATCCTTCTTTACTGGGTGTTTTGAACGCCCAGCTTTTTCCCTGTGATTCCTCTGCTGTATGTTCTGAATCTTCAATTCTCTGTATTATTGACCTGAAAAGACTAAGATAAAAACAACAGAATGTCAAGAAATGCATTTAAACATGAAAAACTAAGATAAAAACAAGAAATGCATACAAGAACACTATGAAGATCATGATGAACATCAAGAACATTTTTTGAAAATTTTTAAGAAAAGAAAGACATGCAAGACACCAAACTTAGAAATTTTCATACTAGAGACACTAACAATTTGAGAATGCACATGAGAAACAACAAAAGACACAAAACAAGAGAATTTAAAGATCAGACAAAGAAAATCATCAAGAACAACTTGAAGATCAATGAAAAACACAAGAACACACTTTCAAAAAATGCAAGAAGAATAAAGATATGCAATTGACACCAAACTTAAAAATTGACACTAGACTCAAACAAGAAACACAAAATATTATTTTTTTTGTTTTATGATTTTATAAATTTTTTTTGTATTTTTTTGAAAATTATTTTGAAAAAGAAAATAAGAAACTCAAAATTTTTAATAAGAATTCCGAGAATCATGCAATGTTAGTCTAAAGCTTCAGTAGAAAAAGATTAGACATGGCTAGCCAAGCTTTAGCAGAGCATTACAAACAACAGCCAAATTGATGGGAATCAAAAAGGCTCCTGTGATGATAAAAGCATCATCTGAAACTCTAGAATTCATTCTTAAAAATTCTGAAGAAAAAAAATAAAAAAAGAAGAATACATAATCTAAGCAACAAGATGAACCGTCAGTTGTCCAAACTCAAACAATCCCCGGCAACGGCACCAAATACTTGATACACAAAATCGTGATCTCACACACTTTCTTTATAACTCCGCATAGTTGACCAACAAGTGCACTGGTTCGTCCAAGTAATACCTTATGTGAGTAAGGGTCAATCCCACGGAGATTGTCGGCTTGAAGCAAGCTATGGTCATCTTGTAAATCTCAATCAGGCAGATTCGAATGGTTATGGGATTTTGATAATTAAAAGATAGATAAAACATAAAATAGGATAGAGATACTTATGTAATTTATTGGTAGGAATTTCAGATAAGCGTATAGAGATGCTTTGATCCTTTTGAATCCCTGCTTTCCTACTGCTTTCATCTAGTCATGCGTACTCCTTTCCATGGCAAGCTGTATGTTGGGGGATCACCGTTGTCAATGGCTACTGTCTGTCCTCTCAGTGAAAATGGTCTGGCTACGGGTTACGTAGGGCTAATCATCTGTCGGTTCTCACTTGTGTTGGAATAAAATCTAATGATCCTTTTGCGTACTGTCACGCGCTCAGCACTCACAAGTTTGAAGCTCGTCACAGTCATCCCATCCCAGATCCTACTCGGAATACCACAGACAAGGTTTAGACTTTCCGGATCTCAAGAATGCTGCCAATTAATTCTAGCTTATACCACGAAGACTCTGATCTCACGAAATGGAAGGCTCTGTTGTCAGGAGAGGCAACCATGCGTCGTGGACCAGGAGGCCAAGAGATATACATTCAAACTTGTTTTCAGGTAGAACGGAAGTGGTTGTCAGACACGCGTTCATAAGTGAGAATGGTGATGAGTGTCACTTGATCATCACATTCATCATGTTGAAGTGCGAATGAACATCTTAGAACAAGAATAAGCTTGAATTGAATAGAAAATAGTAGTAATTGCATTAATTCATGAGGAACAGCAGAGCTCTACACCTTAATATATGAGGTGTAGAAACTCCACCGTTGAAAATACATAAGTGATGAAGGTCCAGGCATGGCCGAATGGCCAGCCCCCTAAACGTGATCAAGAGATCAACAGTGATACAAAGATAGTCTCAAAAATGATCTAAGGATCTCCCGATGAAAATACAATAGTAAAAGGTCCTATTTATAATGAACTAGTAACCTAGGATTTACAGAAATAAGTAAATGATGTAGAAATCCACTTCCGGGGCCCACTTGGTGTATGCTTGGGCTGAGCATTGAAGCTTTCACATGCATAGGCTTTTCTTGGAGTTAAACACCAGCTCTGGTGCCAGTTTAGGCGTTTAACTCCAGCTTTTATGCTAGTTCTGGCGTTTAACGCCAGAAAAGGGTAGAAAGTTGGCGTTAAAATGCCAGTTTGTGTTATCAAAACTCGGGCAAAGTATAGACTATTATATTTTTCTGGAAATTCCAGGATGTCTATTTTTCAACGCAATTGAGATCACGCCAATTGGGCTTCTGTAGCTCCATAAAATCCATTTTGAGTGCAGGGAGGTCAGAATCCAATAGCATCTGCAGTCTTTTTTCAGCCTTTGAATCAAATTTTTGCTCAGGTCCATCAATTTCAGCCAGAAAATACCTGAAATCACAAAAAAACACATAAACTCATAGTAAAGTCCAAAAATGTAATTTTTTGCATAAAAACTAATAATTATATACTAAAAACTAACTAAATCATACTAAAAAATACCTAAAAATAATGCCAAAAAGCGTATAAATTATCCGCTCATCACCTGACATTCCTCTGTTATCTTCTTGGATAATTGCTGCCCTGTTTGACTAAGCTGGGCTTCTACATTCCTATTAGAAGCTTGAGTTTCTCGTAAAGCCTCTTGCAATTTCAGTAGTTGCTGGGCAAGGGCGTGTAGCTGCTGAGTCAATGGGCCATCCTATTCTTGAGGGTCAGGTTCAGTAGATACTGCCTTAACCTCTTCTTTCATTGAAGCTTCAGCAGCTGAGTACAGATGCTGATTAGTAGCAACTGTCTCAATAAGCTCGCGAGCCTCTTCAATGGTCTTTCACATATGTATGGAACCACCAGCAAAGTTGTCCAAAGACAGTTTAGCCATGTCTGAAAGTCCATAGTAGAAGATGTCTAATTGTACCCATCCTAAAAATATTACAGTAGGACATTTTCTTAGCATCCTTCTATACCTCTCCCAGGAAAGTATTGCTTTAAAAACTTGTCTACTAACTGGTTCCAAGTTTTCAAGCTATCTTTGGGTTGGTTATCTAACCACCTCTTTGCTTGGCCCTTTACTACAAAGGAAAAGAGTAATAGTCTGTAGACATCTTGGTCTACTCTCTCATTGTGTACTGTGTCAGCAATCTTTAAGAAATCTACTAGGAACTCAGTAGGTTCTTCCTATGGAAGTCCAGAGTACTTCCAATTTTGCTGCACTAGGATAATGAGTTGAGGGTTTAGTTCAAAGCTACTTGCTCTGATGTGAGTGATGGGTGGAAAAATGCCGGTTAAGATTTTCACAAAAATATTTCGTTGCAAGTATAGTTCTAAACCGATAATTAGACCTCAATCAATATTTAAATTGTTTGTCACTTAAGCAAACCCAATAAAATTAACCGAAGTATTAAACCCCGAGTCGTCTCTCATGGAATTGCAGGGAAGTGTACTTATAATTGGTTATGAGAAAGTATTTTTTGGGGCTTTTATGATAAAAGGTAAATAATGTAAATAACAAGGAAATAAAATGACAACTAAGAAAATGTCCTAGCAAGGATTGAGAATTGGAATTCGTATCCTCATTATCATTATCAATTATGATGGTAATTGCATTTTGCTTTCACTTAGTTAACCTCTAACAATGAAAGAAAGTCAAGTGAGCAACATTAACTTAAGTTCACAAGTCCTAATCAAAGACTAGATTTAGTGAAGCATAAGCCAACTAGCAATTTTCAATCACCAATCAACAAAAGAATTTTGATAACTCAAGAGTCTCTAATTGATCAATCCAAGCTAAGAACATAAAAATCTAATTTAAAATCCACCTAAGCAATTTTTCAAACACTTGGAAGGCATAAAATAAAAGCATAGAGAATTAATAAGAGATGATAAAATCTAAGATACCCAATTACAAAACAACAATAACCAATAATTAAAGAAAGAACAATGATATAAAAATATGAATTGCATTAATCTAAATCAAAGGGTAGCAAGAGTGCATAACATGAAGGCAACAAAATGAAAGAAATAAACAAAAGGAGATAACTAGTAGAATTGAAGAACAAATGTGCTAAAATAATAAATTACAAGGAATTGTAAATAAAAACAGAAACTAAATCTAAATCTAAGAAGAAATTAGAGTAGAAACCCTAAAACCTATAGAGAGGAGAGAGCCTCTCTCTCTAGAATACTACATCTCAACCTAAGTGTGTGTATCAAAGTGTGAATGAAGTGATTCCCCCTTCCAGCTTCACTCTGCAGTCTCTAATTTGGATTTTCGGGGCTGAAACTGAGTAAAAAAGGAGCCCAGAAATCGCCCCTAGCATTTTCTGTAAATTGCAGCACGTGACGCTCTGTCACGCGTACGCGTCGCCCATGCGTACGCGTCGCTTGACAAAATCTTGGTCACGCGTACGCGTCATCCACAATAGAGAATAATGAGGAAGCTAAAATCAGACCAAGCAAAACTTACCAATCATTTGTGGCAGCAGTCGGGCGTTACCGTGAGTTAAATTTTATCGAAAAAGACGTGAGAAATTACATCATGAGAGAAGTTCGGAATGTTTTAGAATCAGAGGATGCAAAAGAATTTGGAAAATACTTATTAAGAATGAAAAAAAGAATCAGAATTTCTTTTTCGAGCTCAAACTCGAAGACGATCAGTTGATTAAGCTTGCTTTTTGGGTTGACACAAGGAACAGGGCTGCCTGTGAGTATTTTGGAGATGTTATTTCATTCGTCACCACCTACAATACAAACTGGTAATATGCTGTTCTGGTTTATAATGTTGAATTAATGTTGTTTTATAAATCTACAGCAGAGGTGTATATTGGATGTTTTTGGGTGTAGACAGTTATTATTTGGGTGTATTTAACGACTTTAACTCTGTTTTGTCATAATCTGTTTCAGGTATAATCTGGTTTTTGGTTCTTTTGTCGGGGTAAATCACTATGTTCAGTCAACACTTCTGGGATGTGCTTTAATGAAAAATAAAGATATTTAATCATTCAAATGGTTATTTAAATGTTGGCTTCATTGCATGGGAGGAAATTATTCGAAAGGGATTCTCACCGATCAATGCACATCAGTGGAAAGGGTTATCGAGGCTTGTATGCCCACAACAATTCACCATTGGTGTATTTGGCACATCATGAAGAAGATTCCAAGCAAATTAAACGGATACAAGAGAAACCTAGAAATCGAACAAGACATGAGCCATGTTGTTTGGAACTCTCATACTAAAGAATCATTTGATAGGAATTGAAATAATTTTCTGATGAAGTATGGTCATGTGGACAACAAGTGGCTTTTAGGTAATGTCTTTTAAAATCTGCATCAGAGGTGTAAATTGTATGTTTTTGGGTGTATTATAGTTCTGATTTAGGTGTTTTTTGCTGAGCTTTACGAAGACCGTCATATATGAATTCCAATTTATCTCGATCACCACTTCTGGGTCAGGATGAGAAGCACACAAAAGAGCGAGAACATACATGCCTTTTTTAACAAGTTCATTACATGGAACAACTCACTTATCCAAATCGTCAAACAATACAATAATTGCCTCGGAAGCAAGGAGCAAAGAGAGAGAGAATCAGATGCTGCACAATTCATAAGTTTAAGAAAGTCCAAGCACAATTCAGAGAAAAGGTAAATTGCATCACAAGATCAACGAACTCCACTCTAGGCTATTCGGTATATGAAATTGTAGAACAAGTTTTCAACTAAACATTCAACAAGTTTATTTTTTTTAATAGTTTTGCTAATATGTGAGTTTATTTTTTCCAGTTAAACTTTTTTGATGGCGCATCAGTGGTGAAACCAAATTTTAGCCAATATCATGGACATGTTATAAATTATCAATTCAGAGATCCAACAGTAGGGGATAGGTTTTTGGGTGTATAGTGACAGTATTTTGGTGTACCAATGATTTTTTAGGTCTATTTCTACATTCTCTTGTTTTTTACATTTTTCTTTTTTTTATATTTTTTAGGATGCTATTGTTTATTGTTTGTGTTGGAAATTAGTGCCTTGTTTATATTTGTTTATTTTAAATTTGTAATACATATACAATTCAATTTTTAAAGAGGTTAACAATTTGAATTTCTAAATTCGCATAACTCTTGGTTGGTTTTTCCATGGAAATATGTAAGCACTCAATTTGAGTGTATTCCAGTTATTTTTGCTGTATTATGAAGGTAATTCACCATATTAGTATGTTTGGTATTATTTTCCTTGGTTATTTTGAACCTGTAATTGACAGCTTTTGAATACAACACAGACAGTTTATTTATGAAAAAAAAATTATAATAAGATTGGATTAAATATTCACAAACTTTACCAAAAGTGTTCAAACTATTTTGAGACTACACAACACTCAAACTAATCACTGTCAATATCATCTGAATCTATTTGACAATATGAACTCAAGAACACTGTAGATAACTTGGACAATCTTATTGCTTTGCTTTCCTTAATGGCTGTATTTCTGTTTTGATTCATCTCATGAAATAGAATTCGCAAAGTGTATTCAACTCTAAAGTGGTCCACTTCCACCTATAGTTTAACGAATATTCTTTTACTGAGCTCTATTAATTTAGAAAGTAATAGAGAGTTATATACTTTTAAACACAATTACTTGTGTCTAATTCTCCCAGTTATATTTCCCTTTTTTAATGTTTTGAGGCTCGATTATTTCAAATCATTTCATTACATAAATTGCACAATCATAGATGAAAACCAAAAATAAATTAGCAAATTAAAATAGGACAGCAAGAGAAAACACAAAATTTTCAGAGAGAAAGATTTATACTCTGTTTTTTGGTTTGCAATGTTATGGTAGTTCAATTTCATGATCGTCTTTCCTGAGAGGTGCCCCACGGTATATACCCTCATTCTGGAAATCACATACCCCTAAAAATAAAAAATAAAACAAAATATAAGAAAGGCTAAGTTTAAGACCTGATTACACCCAAAGTATCCCAAGTCAACCTTATTTTGAATAGAACTACACCCAAATATTAAAATACAAAAAATAGAATCAACTTACAACAAATTTATTAAGCTTCAATCTGTCTGGGGAGGGACACTTCTTGTGATACGGGTTAAGGATACAAAATTTTTTCTTTCTAACATCAGCCATCCATATCCACCAATGCTCCCCGTAGCAAATAGGTGCAAATATCTAAAGTATGGCCACATTGAACAGTATTTTAGTTTAATTGGCACATAATGAAAGAATTGTGATAAGAAGTTTTAGAAATGAAAACTTACATATGGATGGGTGACGAACAGATTTTTGCGTGGTCTAGAATTTTGCAATTAAGCTCTCGTTGAAAGTATAGCTTCTAAACCAACAAGAATCCTTTCGTACAAAAGTTTGGTTGTCACAAGTAACAAACCCCTAATAAAATTGATAACCGAAATATTTAAACCTCAGGTCGTCTCTCAAGAAATTGCAGGGAAGTGTTCTTGTTATTGGTTATGTAAAGGTATATTTTGAGGTTTTTTTTTTAAGATAAGAAGCAAGAATAGTAGATGGCAAAAGGAATAAACTAATAACTAGAAAAGCTCTTGGAAAGGTATGAGAATTGGATGTCCTATCCTAGTTATCCATATCAATTATGATGAGAATTGTTCATTGCTCCTACTTGGTCAACCTCTAACTATGAAGGTATGTCAAGTTGGTAAATCAATTTGATTTTCAAGGTCCTAGTCAACTCCTTATGGAAAGACTAGAGTAGTGGAATTCAAATCAACTAGCAAACATAAAAATTATCTATCAACAAAGGAGTTTGATAACTCAAGTGTCACTAATTACTCAACCAAAGCCAAGAAATTCAATAACAACAAATGGAGAAATTCAAGAGCTAAATTGATGAGAATCAATCAGCTTTGGTGATGATGAAAACATCACCTTGAAACTCTAGAATTCATTCTTAAAAATTCTGAAAGATACCTAATCTAAGCAACAAGATGAACCGTCAGTTGTCCAAACTCAAACAATCCCCGGCAACGGCGCCAAAATCTTGGTGCACGAAATTGTGATCATCAAAGGTGCCATCAACATGGTACGCTCAATTGACATCTCAACTCTTTATCACAACTTCGCACAACTAACCAGCAAGTGCACTGGGTCGTCCAAGTAATAAACCTTACACCAGTAAGGGTCGATCCCACGGAGATTGTTGGTATGAAGCAAGCTATGGTCATCTTGTAAATCTCAGTCAGGCAGATTCAAATGGTTATACATGATTTATGAATAAAGCATAAAATAAAGATAGAGATACTTATGTAATTCATTGGTGAGAATTTCAGATAAGCGTATGGAGATGCTTTGTCCCTTCCGTCTCTCTGCTTTCCTATTGTCTTCATCCAATCCTTCTTACTCCTTTCCATGGCAAGCTGTATGTTGGGCATCACCGTTGTCAATGGCTACAGTCCCGTCCTCTCAGTGAAAATGTTCAACGCGCTCTGTCACAGCACGGCTATTCAGCTGTCGGTTCTCGATCATGTCGGAATAGAATCTAGTGATTCTTTTGTGTCTGTCACTAACGCCCCACAATCGCAAGTTTGAAGCTCGTCACAGTCATTCAATCCTTGAATTCTACTCATAATACCACAGACAAGGTTTAGACCTTCCAGATTCTCTTGAATGCCGCCATCAATTCTAGCTTATACCACGAAGATTCTGATTAAGGGATCTAGGAGATATCCACTCAATCTAAGGTAGAACGGAGGTGGTTGTCAGGCACACGTTCATAGGTGAGAATGATGATGAGTGTCACGGATCATCACAATCATCAAGTTGAGGGATAAGTGATATCTTAGAACAAGAGTAAGCCGAATTGAATAGAAGAACAATAGTAATTGCATTGATACTCGAGGTACAGCAGAGCTCCACACCTTAATCTATGGTGTGTAGAAACTCCACCGTTGAAAATACATAAGAACAAGGTCTAGGAATGGCCGAATGGCCAGCCTCCCCTAATCTAAGAACTAGACATCCAAAGATGATCCTAAGATCTAAAGTGATCAAAAGATTTCAGGATGTAAAATACAATAGTAAAAGGTCCTATTTATAGATAACTAGTAGCTTAGGGTTTACAAAGATGAGTAAATGACATAAAAATCCACTTTCGGGCCCACTTGGTGTGTGATTGGGCTGAGCATTGAAGCTTTCATGTGTAGAGACTTTTCTTGGAGTTAAACGCCAGCTTTTGTGCCAGTTTGGGCGTTTAACTCCCATTTTTGTGCCAGTTCCGGCGTTTAACGCCGGGCAGTCTTGAGCTGATTTGGAACGCCGGTTTGGGCTATCAAATCTCGGGCAAAGTATGGACTATTATATATTGCTGGAAAGCCCAGGATGTCTACTTTCCAACGCAACTGAGAGCGCGCAATTGGGCTTCTGTAGCTCCAGAAAATCCACTTTAAGTGCAGGGAGGTCAGAATCCAACACCATCTGCAGTCCTTTTCAGCCTCTGAATCAGATTTTTGCTCAGGTCCCTCAATTTCAGCCAGAAAATACCTGAAATCACAAAAAAATACACAAACTCATAGTAAAGTCCAGAAAAGTGAATTTTAAATAAAAACTAATAAAAATATAATAAAAACTAACTAAAACATACTAAAAACATACTAAAAACAATGCCAAAAAGCGTATAAATTATCCGCTCATTACAACACCAAACTTAAATTGTTGCTTGTCCCCAAGCAACTGAAAATCAAATAAGATAAAAAGAAGAGAATATGCAATGAATTCTAAAAACATCTATGAAGATCAGTATTAATTAGATGAGCGGGGCTTTTAGCTTTTTGCCTCTGAACAGTTTTGGCATCTCACTTTATCCTTTGAAATTCAGAATGATTGGCTTCTATAGGAACTTAGAATCCAGATAGTGTTATTGATTCTCCTAGTTAAGTATGATGATTCTTGAACATAGTTACTTTATGAGTCTTGGCCGTGGCCCAAAGCACTCTGTCTTCCATTATTACCACCGGATACATACATGTCACAGACATATAACTGGGTGAACCTTTTCAGATTGTGACTCAGCTTTGCTAGAGTCCCCAATTAGAGGTGTCCAAGGTTCTTAAGCATCTTTTTGCCTTGGATCATGACTTTATTATTATATTTTTTATTTGTATCCACTGCTTTTTCTTGCTTCAAGAATCATTTTTATGATTTTTCAGATCCTCAGTAACATGTCTCCTTTTTCATCATTCTTTCAAGAGCCAACATTCATGAACAACAAATTCAAAAGACATATGCACTGTTCAAGCATACATTCAGAAGTCAAAAGTATTGCCACCACATCAAAATAATTAATCTGTTATAAAATTCAAAATTCATGCAATTCTTTTCTTTTTCAATTAAGAACATTTTTTCATTTAAGAAAGGTGATGGATTCATAGGACATTCATAACTTTAAGGCATAGACACTAAGACACTAATGATCATGTAATAAGACACAAACATAGATAACCATAAGCATAAAAATTCGAAAAACTGGAAAATAAAGAATAAGGAAATTAAAGAACGGGTCCACCTTAGTGATGGCGGCTTGTTCTTCCTCTTGAAGATCTTATGGAGTGCTTGAGCTCCTCAATGTCTCTTCCTTGCCTTTGTTGCTCCTCTCTCATGATTCTTTGATCTTCTCTAATTTCATGGAGGAGAATGGAATGTTCTTGGTGCTCCACCCTTAGTTGTCCCATGTTGGAACTCAATTCCCCTAGGGAGGTGTTGATTTTCTCCCAATAGTTTTGTGGAGGAAAGTGCATCCCTTGAGGCATCTCAGGGATTTCATGATGAGTAGGATCTCTTGTTTGTTCCATCCTTTTCTTAGTGATGGGCTTGTCCTCATCAATGAGGGTGTCTCCCTCTATGTCAATTCCGACTGAATAACAGAGATGACAAATGAGATGAGGGAAGGCTAACCTTGCCAAGGTAGAGGACTTGTCTGCCACCTTATAAAGTTCTTGGGATATAACCTCATGAACTTGTACTTCCTCTCCAATCATGATGTTATAAATCATGATAGCCCGGTCTATAGTAACTTCAAACCGGTTGCTAGTGGGAATGATTGAGCGTTGGATAAACTCTAACCATCCCCTAGCCACGGGCTTGAGGTCATGCCTTCTCAGTTGAACCAGCTTTCCTCTTGAATCTCTCTTCCATTAAGCGCCCTCTTCACAAATGTCTATGAGGACTTGGTCCAACCTTTGATCAAAGTTGACCCTTCTAGTGTAGGGGTGTTGATGAGCGGATAATTTGTACGCTTTTTGGCATTGTTTTTAGTATGTTTTTGGTATGATATAGTTAGTTTTTAGTATATTTTTATTAGTTTTTAGTTAAAATTCACTTTTCTGGACTTTACTATGAGTTTGTGTGTTTTTCTGTGATTTCAGGTATTTTCTGGCTGAAATTGAGGGACCTGAGCAAAAATCTGATTCAGAGACTAAAAAGGATTGCAGATGCTGTTGGATTCTGACCTCCCTGCACTCGAAGTGGCTTTTCTGGAGCTACAGAAGCCCAATTGGCGCGCTCTCGACGGCGTTGGAAAGTAGACATCCTGGGCTTTCCAGCAATATATGATAGTCCATACTTTGCCCACGATTTGATGGCCCAAACCGGCGTTCAAAGTCACCCTCAGGAATTCCAGCGTTAAACGCCGGAACTGGCACCAAAATGGGAGTTAAACGCCCAAACTGGCATAAAAGCTGGCGTTTAACTCCAAGAGAAGTCTCTGCACGAAAATGCTTCATTGCTCAGCCCAAGCACACACCAAGTGGGCCCGGAAGTGGATTTTTATGTCATTTACTCATTTCTGTAAACCTTAGGCTACTAGTTCTCTATAAGTAGGACCTTTTACTATTGTATTTGGAGACTTTGGTAGCTATCTTCATTTTTATGCTATCTTAGATCATTGGGAGGCTGGCCATTCGGCCATGCCTAGACCTTGTTCTTATGTATTTTCAACGGTGGAGCTTCTACACACCATAGATTAAGGTGTGGAGCTCTGCTGTACCTTGAGTTTTAATGCAATTACTATTGTTCTTCCATTCAATTCCGCTTGTTCTTGTTCTAAGATATCACTTGTTCTTCAACTTGATGAATGTGATGATCCGTGACACTCATCATCATTCTCACCTATGAACATGTGACTGACAACCACCTCTGTTCTACCTTCGATTGGGTGAATATCTCTTGGATTCTTTAATCGGAATCTTCGTGGTATAGGCTGGAACTGATGGCGGCATTCAAGAGAATCCGGAAGGTCTAACCTTGTCTGTGGTATTCTGAGTAGGATTCAATGATTGAATGACTGTGACGTGCTTCAAACTCCTAGCAGGCGGGGCGTTAGTGACAGACGCAAAAGAATCGATGGATTCTATTCCGGCCTGACCGAGAACCGACAGCTGAATTCCGCGTGCTGTGACAGAGCATATGCAATCGTTTTCACTGAGAGGATGGGAGGTAGCCATTAACAACGGTGAAACCCTACACAAGCTTGCCATGGAAAGGAATAAGAAGGATTGGATGAAGACAGTAGGAAAGCAGAGAGACGGAAGGGAAGGCATCTTCATACGCTTATCTGAAGTTCCTACCAATGAATTACATAAGTACCTCTATCTTTATCTTATTGTTATTTTCGTTCATCATCATATCAATTGAGTTTGCCTGACTAAGATTTACAAGATGACCATAGCTTGCTTCATACTAACAATCTCCGTGGGATCGACCCTTACTCGCGTAAGGTTTATTACTTGGACGACCCAGTGCACTTGCTGGTTAGTTGTACGAAGTTGTGTAATGCCATGGTACTGAGCTACCAAGTTTTTGGGGTTCATGACCGGGGATTATGAGAGTTGTGAAAAGTATTGTTCACAATTTCGCGCACCAAGTTTTTGGCGCCGTTGCCGGGGATTGTTCAAGTTTTGAGCAAGCTTTTTGTCCGGTAACATCAGTGCCAAGATCCGGCAACAGCACCAAGTTTTTGGCGCCGTTGCCGGGGATTGTTAAGTTTGGACAAATGAAGGTTCATCTTGTTGCTTAGATTAGGTATTTATTTTTTTTTCGAAATTCTTGAAGATGAATTCTAGAGTTTCATGATGATTTGTTGAAATCTGGCTGGCTGAGAAGCCATGTCTAATCTCATTGGACCGAGGTTTCAGCTTATCATCACAAGAGCTTGTTGATCTTTATCAATCTTGCTTTTGGAGCAGTGATCTGCTAAGGCTTGGCTGGCCATTGGCCATGTCTAGTATTTTGGACCGAAGCTTTCTTTGAGAGCTTGGCTGGCTGTAAAGCCATGTCTAATTCCTGGACCGGAGTCTTAGACTAGCATTGCACTGATTCCTGGAATTCTCATTGAGAATTTTGATACCTTTTTCCACTTAATTTTCGAAAAACACAAAAAAATTAAAAAAATCATAAAATCCAAAAATTTCTTGCTTGAGTCTAGTGGAAACACCTACAATCCTTCATGGAGGAATCATCCAAATCTCTCATGGAAGGATCAACAGAGACCTCAACAAGGTTTCAATAACAATAATGGTGGAAGAAACAGGTTTAGCAATAGCAAGCCTTTTCCATCATCTTCTCAGCAACAGACAGAGAGTTCTAAGCAGAATACCTCTGACTTAGCAACCATGGTCTCTGATCTAATCAAAACCACTCAAAGTTTCATGACTGAAACAAGGTCCTCCATCAGAAATTTGGAGGGACAAGTGGGTCAGCTGAGCAAGAAAATTACTGAACTCCCTCCTAGTACTCTCCTAAGCAATACAGAAGAAAATCCAAAAGGAGAGTGCAAGGCCATCAACATGGCCGAATTTTGGGAGGAAGGAGAGGCAGTCAACGCTACTGAGGAAGACCTCAATGGACGTCCACTGACCTCCAATGAGTTCCCCAATGAGGAACCATGGGAATCTGAGGTTCAAACTGAGACCATAGAGATTCCATTGGACTTACTTCTGCCATTCATGAGCTCTGATGAGTATTCTTCCTCTGAAGAGGATGAGTATGTCACTGAAGAGCAAGTTGCTAAATACCTTGGAGCAATCATGAAGCTAAATGACAAGTTATTTGGAAATGAGACTTGGGAGGATGAACCCCCTTTGCTCACCAAAGAACTGGATGACTTGTCTAGGCAGAAATTGCCTCAAAAGAGACAGGATCCTGGGAAGTTTTCAATACCTTGTACCATAGGCACCATGACCTTCAAGAAGGCCTTGTGTGACTTAGGGTCAAGTGTAAACCTCATGCCTCTCTCTGTAATGGAGAAGCTAGGGATCTTTGAGGTGCAAGCTGCAAGAATCTCACTAGAGATGGCAGACAACTCAAGAAAACAAGCCCATGGACTTGTAGAGGATGTTCTGGTTAAAGTTGAAGACCATTACATCCCTACTGATTTCATAGTCCTAGAGACTGGGAAGTGCATGGATGAATCCATCATCCTTGGCAGACCCTTCCTAGCCACTGCAAAGGCTGTGATTGATGTTGATAGAGGAGAGTTGATCATTCAAGTGAATGAAGAATCCCTTATGTTTAAGGCTCAAGGATATCCCTCTATCATCATGGAGAGGAAGCATGAAGAGCTTCTCTCAAATCAGAGACAAACAGAGCCCCCACAGTCAAACTCTAAGTTTGGTGTTGGGAGGCCACAACCAAACTCTAAGTTTGGTGTTGAACCACCACATTCAAACTCTAAGTTTGGTGTTGGGAGGTTCCAACATGGCTCTGAATATTTCTGAGGCTCCATGAGAGTCCTCTGTCAAGCTAATGACATTAAAGAAGCGCTTGTTGGGAGGCAACCCAATGTTTTATAATTAACTATTTTCTTTTGCTATTTTATGTTTTTTGTAGGTTGATGATCATGAGAAGTCACAAAATTAATGAAAAAAGCAAAAACAGAATGAAAAACAGGAAGAAAAACAGCACACCCTGGAGGACGCACCCACTGGCGTTTAAACGCCAGTGAGGTTAGCTGTTGGGCGTTTAACGCCCAGTCTGGCACCATTCTGGGCGTTTAACGCCAGAAAGGGGCACCAGACTGGCGTTAAACGCCAGAAAAGGGCAAGAAGCTGGCGTTAAACGCCAGAAATGGGCACCATCCCGGCGTTTAACGCCAGAAATGGCTCAAAACGTGATTTTGAATGCCATATGGTGCAGGGATGACTTTTCCTTGACACCTCAGGATTTGTGGACCCCACAGGATCCCCACCTACCCTACCACTCTCTCTCTTCTTCTTCACCCATTCACCACTCACATCCATCCTTCATAAAACCCCACCTACCTCACCATTCAAATTCAAACCACTTTCCCACCCAAACCCACCCTCAAATGGCCGAACCCTCCCATCCCCCTCTCCTATATAAACCCTCATTCCTCCTTCATTTTCACACAACATACACACCATTTCTCTCCCCTTTGGCCGAATACAAAGCCATTCCCTTTCTCCTCATTTCTTCTTCTTCTACTCTCTTCTTTCCTCTTTTGCTCGAGGACGAGCAAACCTTTTAAGTTTGGTGTGGTAAAAGCATTGCTTTTTGTTTTTCCATAACCATTTATGGCATCCAAGGCCGGAGAAACCTCTAGAAAGAGGAAAGGGAAGGCAAAAGCTTCTACCTCCGAGTCATGGGAGATGGAGAGATTCATCTCAAGGGTGCATCAAGACCACTTCTATGAAGTTGTGGCCTTGAAGAAGGCGATCCCCGAGGTCCCTTTTTCACTCAAAAAGGGTGAATATCCGCAGATCCAACATGAGATCCGAAGAAGAGGTTGGGAAGTTCTTACCAACCCCATTCAACAAGTCGGAATCTTGATGGTTCAACAGTTCTATGCCAATGCATGGATCACCAAGAACCATGATCAAAGTGTGAACCCGAATCCAAAGAATTATCTTACTATGGTTCGGGGGAAATACTTGGATTTTAGTCCGGAAAGTGTAAGGTTGGCATTCAATTTGCCCATGATGCAAGGAGATGAACACCCTTACACTAGAAGGGTCAACTTTGATCAAAGGTTGGACCAAGTCCTCACAATCATATGTGAAAAGGGCGCCCAATGGAAGAGAGATTCAAGAGGGAAGCCGGTTCAATTGAGAAGGCATGACCTCAAACCCGTGGCTAGAGGATGGTTAGAGTTTATACAACGCTCAATCATTCCCACTAGCAACCGGTCCGAAGTTACCATAGACCGGGCTATCATGATCCATAGCATCATGATTGGAGAAGAAATAGAAGTTCATGAGGTTATAGCCCAAGAACTCTATAAGGTGGCGGACAAGTCCTCTACCTTGGCAAGGTTAGCCTTTCCTCATCTCATTTGTCACCTCTGTTATTCAGTTGGAGTTGACATAGAGGGGGACATCCCTATTGATGAGGACAAGCCCATCACCAAGAAGAGGATGGAGCACACAAGAGACCCCACTCATCATGAAATCCCTGAGATTCCTCAAGGGATGCACTTTCCTCCACAAAACTATTGGGAGCAACTAAACACCTCCCTAGGAGAATTAAGTTCCAACATGGGACAACTAAGGGTGGAGCATCAAGAACACTCCATCATCCTTCATGAAATTAGAGAAGACCAAAGAATCATGAGGGAGGAGCAACAAAGACAAGGAAGAGACATTGAGGAGCTCAAGCACTCCATAGGATCTTCAAGAGGAAGGAAGAGCCGCCATCACTAAGGTGGACCCGTTCCTTGATTTCCTTGTTCTTTATTCTGCTGTTTTTCGAATTTTAGTGCTTATGTTTATCTATGTTTGTGTCTTGTGATCATTAGTGTCTTAGTGTCTATGCCTTAAAGTTATGAATGTCCTATGAATCCATCACCTTTCTTGAATAAAAACGTGCTTAAATTGAAAAGGAAAGAATTGCATGAATTTTGAATTTTATAACAGTTTAATTATTTTGATGTGGTGGCAATATTTTTGTTTTCTGAATGTATGCTTAAACAGTGCATATGTATCTTGAATTTGTGGTTCATGAATGTCGGCTCTTGAAAGAATGATGAAAAAGGAGACATGTTACTGAGGATCTGAAAAATCATTACAATGATTCTTAAAGCAAGAAAAAGCATTACTATTCAAAAAAAAACGAAAAAAAAAGAAAAAGAGAAAGAAAAGAAAGAAAAATAAAGTTGTGATCCAAGGCAATAAGAGTGTGCTTAAGAACCCTGGACACCTCTAATTAGGGACTCTAGCAAAGCTGAGTCACAATCTGAAAAGGTTCACCCAATTATGTGTCTGTGGCATGTATGTATCCGGTGGTAATACTGGAAGACAGAGTGCTTTGGGCCACAGCCAAGACTCAATAAATAGCTATGTTCAAGAATCATCATACTCTACTAGGAGAATCAATAACACTATCTGGATTCTAAGTTCCTAAAGAAGCAAATCATTCTGAATTTCAAAGGATAGAGTGAGATGCCAAAACTATTCAGAGGCAAAAAGCTAAAAGCCCCGCTCATCTAATTAATACTGATCTTCATAGATGTTTTTGGAATTCATTGCATATTCTCTTCTTTTTATCTTATTCGATTTTCAGTTGCTTGAGGACAAGCAACAATTTAAGTTTGGTGTTGTGATGAGCGGATAATTTGTACGCTTTTTGGCATTGTTTTTAGTATGTTTTTGGTATGATATAGTTAGTTTTTAGTATATTTTTATTAGTTTTTAGTTAAAATTCACTTTTCTGGACTTTACTATGAGTTTGTGTGTTTTTCTGTGATTTCAGGTATTTTCTGGCTGAAATTGAGGGACCTGAGCAAAAATCTGATTCAGAGACTAAAAAGGACTGCAGATGCTGTTGGATTCTGACCTCCCTGCACTCGAAGTGGATTTTCTGGAGCTACAGAAGCCCAATTGGCGCGCTCTCAACGGGGTTGGAAAGTCGACATCCTGGGCTTTCCAGCAATATATGATAGTCCATACTTTGCCCAAGATTTGATGGCCCAAACCGGCATTCAAAGTCACCCTCAGGAATTCCAGCGTTAAACGCCGGAACTGGCACCAAAATGGGAGTTAAACGCCCAAACTGGCATAAAAGCTGGCGTTTAACTCCAAGAGACGTCTCTGCACAAAAATGCTTCATTGCTCAGCCCAAGCACACACCAAGTGGGCCCGGAAGTGGATTTTTATGTCATTTACTCATTTCTGTAAACCTTAGGCTACTAGTTCTCTATAAGTAGGACCTTTTACTATTGTATTTGGAGACTTTGGTAGCTATCTTCATTTTTTTGCTATCTTAGATCATTGGGAGGCTGGCCATTCGGCCATGCCTAGACCTTGTTCTTATGTATTTTCAACGGTGGAGCTTCTACACACCATAGATTAAGGTGTGGAGCTCTGCTGTACCTCGAGTTTTAATGCAATTACTATTGTTTTTCCATTCAATTTCGCTTGTTCTTATTCTAAGATATCACTTGTTCTTCAACTTGATGAATGTGATGATCCGTGACACTCATCATCATTCTCACCTATGAACATGTGACTGACAACCACCTCTGTTCTACCTTCGATTGGGTGAATATCTCTTGGATTCTTTAATCGGAATCTTCGTGGTATAGGCTGGAACTGATGGCGGCATTCAAGAGAATCCGGAAGGTCTAACCTTGTCTGTGGTATTCTGAGTAGGATTCAATGATTGAATGACTGTGACGTGCTTCAAACGCCTAGCAGGCGGGGCGTTAGTGACAGATGCAAAAGAATCGATGGATTCTATTCCGGCCTGACCGAGAACCGACAGCTGAATTCCGCGTGCTGTGACAGAGCATATGCAATCGTTTTCACTGAGAGGATGTGAGGTAGCCATTGACAACGGTGAAACCCTACACAAGCTTGCCATGGAAAGGAATAAGAAGGATTGGATGAAGACAGTAGGAAAGCAGAGAGACGGAAGGGAAGGCATCTTCATACGCTTATCTGAAGTTCCTACCAATGAATTACATAAGTACCTCTATCTTTATCTTATTGTTATTTTTGTTCATCATCATATCAATTGAGTTTGCCTGACTAAGATTTACAAGATGACCATAGCTTGCTTCATACTAACAATCTCCGTAGGATCGACCCTTACTCGCGTAAGGTTTATTACTTGGACGACCCAGTGCACTTGCTGGTTAGTTGTGCAAAGTTGTGTAATGCCATGGTACTGAGCTACCAAGTTTTTGGGGTTCATGACCGGGGATTATGAGAGTTGTGAAAAGTATTGTTCACAATTTCGCGCACCAGGTGTTCATCTCCTTGCATCATGGGCAAGTTGAATGCCAACCTTACATTTTCCAGACTAAAATCTAAGCATTTCCCCCGAACCATTGTAAGCCAATTCTTTGGGTCCGGATTCACACTTTGATCATGGTTCTTGGTGATCCATGTATTGGCATAGAACTCTTGAACTATTAAGATTCCGACTTGTTGAATGGGGTTGGTAAGAACTTCCCAACCTCTTCTTCGGATCTCATGTCGGATCTCCGGATATTCACTCTTTTTGAGTTTGAAAGGGACCTCGGGGATCACCTTCTTCATGGCCACAACTTCATAGAAGTGGTCTTGATGCACCCTTGTGATGAATCTCTCCATCTCCCATGACTCGGAGGAGGGAGCTTTTGCCTTCCCTTTCCTCTTTCTAGAGGTTTCTTCG
Source organism: Arachis hypogaea (assembly GCF_003086295.3). Classification (NCBI taxonomy): domain Eukaryota; kingdom Viridiplantae; phylum Streptophyta; class Magnoliopsida; order Fabales; family Fabaceae; genus Arachis; species Arachis hypogaea. Next base: position 45,579,226 of record NC_092037.1, on the reverse strand, counting down.
GCCTTAGATGCCATAAATGGTTATGGAAAAATAAAAAGCAATGGTTTTACCACACCAAACTTAAAAGGTTTGCTCGTCCTCGAGCAAAAGAAGAAAGAAGAGAGTAGAAGAAGAAAAAATAGAAGAGATAGAGGTGGCTTTGTGGTTCGGCCAAGGGGGAGAAGTAGTGTTTAGGTTGTGTGAAAATGAAAGAGTGAAGATGGGTTTATATAGGAGTGGAGAGGGGGTGTATGGTTCGGCCATAATGGGTGGGTTTGGGAGGGAAAGTGGTTTGAATTTGAATGGTGAGGTAGGTGAGGTTTTATGAAGGATGGATGTGAGTGGTGAAGAGAATAGTTGGATTTGATAGGTGAGGGGTTTTGGGGAAGAGGTGTTGAGGTGATTGGTGAATGGGTGAAGAAGAGAGAGTGGTGGGGTAGGTGGGGATCCTGTGGGGTCCACAGATCCTGAGGTGTCAAGAAAAATTCATCCCTGCACCAAGTGGCGAGCAAAAATGCTCCTTCTGCCAATCCTGGTGTTAAACGCCGGGCTGGTGCCTATTTCTGGCGTTTAACGCCAGCTTCTTGCCCCTTCCTGGCGTTTAACGCCAGTCTGGTGCCCCTTTCTGGCGTTAAACGCCCAGAATGGTGCCAGACTGGGCGTTAAACGCCCATTTGCTGTCTTCACTGGCGTTTAAACGCCAGCAAGTTTTTCTCCAGGGTGTGCTATTTTTCTTTCTGTTTTTCATTCTGTTTTTGCTTTTTTCAATTGATTTTGTGACTTCCCATGATCATCAACCTGTAGAAAACATAAAATAACAAAAGGAAAATAGATAAATATAACATTGGGTTGCCTCCCAACAAGCGCTTCTTTAATGTCATTAGCTTGACAGTGGGCCCTCATGGAGCCTCACAGATACTCAAAGCAATGTTGAAACCTCCCAACACCAAACTTAGAGTTTGAATGTGGTGGTGCAACACCAAACTTAGAATTTGGTTATGGCCTCCCAACACCAAACTTAGAGTTTGACTGTGGGGGCTCTGTTTGACTCTGTTTTGAGAGAAGCTCTTCATGCTTCCTCTCCATGGTTACAGAGGGATATCCTTGAACCTTAAACACAAGGGATTCTTTATTCACTTGAATGATCAATTCTCCTCTGTCAACATCAATCACAGCCTTTGCTGTGGCTAGGAAGGGTCTGCCAAGGATGATGGATTCATCTATGCACTTCCCAGTCTCTAGGACTATGAAATCTGCAGGGATGTAATGGTCTTCAACTTTTACCAGAACATCCTCTACAAGTCCATAAGCTTGTTTTCTTGAATTGTCTGCCATCTCTAGTGAGATTTTTGTAGCTTGCACCTCAAAGATCCCTAGCTTCTCCATTACAGAGAGAGGCATAAGGTTTATGCTTGACCCTAGGTCACACAGAGCCTTATTGAAGGTCATGGTGCCTATGGTACAATGTATTGAGAACTTCCCAGGTTCCTGTCTCTTTTGAGGTAATCTCTACCTAGTCAAGTCATCCAGTTCTTTGGTGAGCAAAGGAGGTTCATCCTCCCAAGTCTTATTACCAAATAACTTGTCATTTAGCTTCATGATTGCTCTAAGGTACTTAGCAACTTGCTCTTCAGTGACATCTTCATCCTCTTCAGAGGAAGAATACTCATCAGAGCTCATGAATGGCAGAAGTAAATCCAATGGAATCTCTATGGTCTCAGTGTGAGTCTCAGATTCCCATGGTTCCTCATTAGGGAACTCATTGGAGGCCAGTGGACGTCCATTGAGGTCTTCCTCAGCGGCGATCACTGTCTCTTCCTCCTCTCCAATTTCGGCCATGTTGATGGCCTTACACACTCCTTTTGGATTCTCTTTTGTATTGCTTGGAAGAGTGCTAGGAGGGAGTTCAGTAACTTTCTTACTCAGCTGACCCACTTGTGCCTCTAAGTTTCTAATGGAGGACCTTGTTTCAGTCATGAAACTTTGAGTGGTTTTGATTAGATCAGAGACCATGGTTGCTAAGTCAGAGTGGCTCTGCTTAGAATTCTCTGTCTGTTGCTGAGAAGATGATGGAATAGGCTTGCTATTGCTAAACCTGTTTCTTCCACCATTATTATTGTTGAAACCTTGTTGAGGTTTCTGTTGATCCTTCCATGAGAGATTTGGATGATTTCTCCATGAAGGATTATAGGTGTTTCCATAGTGTTCTCCCATGTAATTAACCTCTTCCATTGAAGGGTTCTCAGGATCATAAGCTTCTTCTTCAGATGAAGCATCGCTTGCATTCCAGACAGACTTTGAGAAATCATATTGACTTGCTGAGTCAATATTTTGTTCTGAGCCAGTATGGCATTTAGAATATCAATCTCAAGAACTCCTTTCTTCTGATTCGTCCCATTATTCACATAATTCCTTTCAGAAGTGTACATGAATTGGTTATTTGCAACCATTTCAATGAGTTCTTGAGCTTCTGCAGGTGTCTTCTTCAGATGAAGAGATCCTCCTGCAGAGCTGTCCAATGACATCTTGGACAGTTCAGACAGACCATCATAGAAGATACCTATGATGCTTCATTCAGAAAGCATGTCAGAAGGACACTTTCTGATCAATTGTTTGTATCTTTTCCAAGCTTTATAGAGGGATTCACCTTCCTTCTGTCTGAAGGTTTGGACTTCCACTCTAAGCTTACTAAATTTTTAAGGTGGAAAGAACTTTGCCAAGAAGGCATTGACTAGCTTTTCCCAAGAGTTCAGGCTTTCTTTAGGTTGTGAGTCCAACCATCTCCTAGCTCTGTCTCTTACAGCAAAAGGGAATAGCATAAGTCTGTAGACCTCAGGGCAACCCTATTGGTCTTGACAGTGTCATTGCAAGAATTCAGCTAAAAGCTGATGAGGATCTTCCAATGGAAGTCCATGGAACTTGCAATTCTGTTGCATTAGAGAAACTAATTGAGGCTTAAGCTCAAAGTTGTTTGCTCCAATGGCAGGGATAGAGATGCTTCTCCCATAGAAGTCAGGAGTAGGTGCAGTAAAGTCACCCAGCACCTTCCTTGCATTGTTGGCATTGTTGTTGTTTTCGGCTGTCATGTCTTCTTCTTGTTTGAAGATTTCTGTTAGGTCCTCTACAGAGAGTAGTGCTTTAGCTTCTCTTAGCTTTCGCTTCAAGGTCCTTTCAGGTTTAGGGTCAGCCTCAACAAGAATGCTTTTGTCTTTGTTCCTGCTCATATGAAAGAGAAGAGAACAAGGAAGTATGGAGTCCTCTATGTCACTGATGAGCGGATAATTTGTATGCTTTTTGGCATTGTTTTTAGTATGTTTTTGGTATGATATAGTTAGTTTTTAGTATATTTTTATTAGTTTTTAGTTAAAATTCACTTTTTTGGACTTTACTATGAGTTTGTGTGTTTTTCTGTGATTTCAGGTATTTTCTGGCTGAAATTGAGGGACCTGAGCAAAAATCTGATTCAGAGACTGAAAAGGACTGCAGATGCTGTTGGATTCTGACCTCCCTGCACTCGAAGTGGATTTTCTAGAGCTACAGAAGCCCAATTGGCGCGCTCTCAACGGCGTTGGAAAGTAGACATCCTGGGCTTTCCAGCAATATATGATAGTCCATACTTTGCCCAAGATTTGGTGGCCCAAACTGGCGTTCAAAGTCACCTTCAGAAATTCCAGCGTTAAACGCCGGAACTGGCACCAAAATGGGAGTTAAACGCCCAAACTGGCACTAAAGCTGGCGTTTAACTCCAAGAAGAGTCTCTGCACGAAACTTCTTCATTGCTCAGCCCAAGCACACACCAAGTGGGCCCGGAAGTGGATTTTTATGTCATTTACTCATTTCTGTAAACCTTAGGATACTAGTTTTCTATAAGTAGGACCTTTTACTATTGTATTGGGAGTCTTTCGATCACTAGAGCTTTTTTGATCATGCATTTTTATGATTGAACCCTCTTTGGGAGGCTGGCTATTCGGCCATGCCTAGACCTTGTTCTTATGTATTTTCAACGGTGGAGTTTCTACACACCATAGATTAAGGTGTGGAGCTCTGCTGTACCTCGAGTATTAATGCAATTACTATTGTTCTTCCATTCAATTCCGCTTGTTCTTGTTCTAAGATATCACTTGTTCTTCAACTTGATGAATGTGATGATCCGTGACACTCATCATCATTCTCACCTATGAACATGTGACTGACAACTACCTCTGTTCTACCTTCGATTGGGTGAATATCTCTTGGATTCCTGATTGCACGATGCATGGTTGATCGCCTGACAACCGAGTGCTCGTCTGACAAACGAGCCAACCATTCCGTGAGATCAGAGTCTTCGTGGTATAGGCTAGAACTGATGGCGGCATTCAAGAGAATCCGGATGGTCTAACCTTGTCTGTGGTTTTCTGAGTAGGATTCAATGACTGAATGACTGTGACGTGATTCAAACTCCTAGCAGGCGGGGCGTTAGTGACAGACGCAAAAGAATCGATGGATTCTATTCCGGCCTGACCGAGAACCGACAGCTGAATTCCGCTATGCTGTGACAGAGCATATGCAATCGCTTTCACTGAGAGGATGGGAGGTAGCCATTGACAACGGTGAAACCCTACACAAGCTTGCCATGGAAAGGAATAAGAAGGATTGGATGAAGACAGTAGGAAAGCAGAGAGACGGAAGGGAAGGCATCTTCATGCGCTTATCTGAAGTTCCTACCAATGAATTACATAAGTATCTCTATCTTTACCTTTTTGTTATTTTCGTTCATCACCATTACTATTTGAGTTTGCCTGACTAAGATTTACAAGATGACCATAGCTTGCTTCAATACTAACAATCTCCGTGGGATCGACCCTTACTCGCGTAAGGTTTATTACTTGGACGACCCAGTGCACTTGCTGGTTAGTTGTGCGAAGTTGTGTAATGCCATGGTACTGAACTACCAAGTTTTTGGGGTTCATGACCGGGGATTATGAGAGTTGTGAAAAAGTATTGTTCACAATTTCGCGCACCAGTCACAGTATAGAGATTCCTTGAAGTGTCAGAGAAAGAGAAAAATAGAAGGAAGATGTAGAAGAATTCGAACTTAGAAAGATAGAGTTCGAATTGTGCATTGATGAGGAGTGTTAGTCCATAAATAGAAGGATGTGAGAAGAGGGGAAGAAATTTTTGAAAATTAAAGTGAATTAATTAAAAGAAATTTTGAAAAAAATGGTAATTGATTTTCGAAAACCAAGAGTGGGAAAGAAATTAAGTGATTTTTGAAAAAGATTTTGAAATCAGAAAACAAAAAGACATGATTGAAAACTATTTTGAAAAAGATGTAATTAAGAAGATATGATTGAAAAGCTATAGTTTTAAAAAGATATGATTGAAAAAATATGATTGAAAAACAATTTAAAAGGATTTGATTTTTAAAATTAATGACTTGGCTAACAAGAAAAGATATGATTCAAACATTAAACCTTTCTCAACAGAAAAGGCAACATACTTGAAATGTTGAATCAAATCATTAATTGTTAGCAAGTATTTTTGAAAATGGAAAGAAATTGATTTTGAAAATATATGATTGAAAAGATATGATTTGAAAAAGATTTGATTTTGAAAAATTATGAAAACTTGAAGAAAATTTGTATTAAAAACAAAATCTTCCCTCTTGTGCCATCCTGGCGTTAAACGCCCAGAATGGTATCCATTCTGGCATTTAACGCCCAAAATTCTACCCTTTTGGGCGTTAAACGCCCAGCCATGTGCCCTGGCTGGCGTTTAAACGCCAGTTTTCTTTCTTCACTAGGCGTTTTGAACGCCCAGCTTTTTTTGTGCAATTCCTCTACTGCATGTTCTGAATCTTCAATTCTCTATATTATTGACTTGAAAAGACACAAATTAAGAATTTTTTTGAATTTTTAATAATGAGGTATAATCAAAATGCAACTAAGATCAAATAGACAATGCATGCAAGATACCAAACTTAAAAGTTTGTATACTATTGACACTAACAAATTGAGAATGCATATGAGAAACAACAAAACACACAAAACAAGAAAATTTAAAGATCAGAGCAAGTAAATCATCAAGAACAACTTGAAGATCAATGAAGACACATGAATGAATTCGAAAAATGCAAGAAGAATAGAAACATGCAATTGACACCAAACTTAAAATGAGACACTAGACTCAAACAAGAAATATTTTTGGTTTTTATGATTTTCTAAATTTTTTTGGTTTTTTCAAAAATTATATGGAAAAGAAAATAAAGAGATTCAAAATTTTTAATAAGAATTCCAGGAATCATGCAATGTTAGTCTAAAGCTTCAGTCTAAAGAAATTAGACATGGCTAGCCAAGCTTCAGCAGGACATTGCATTCAAGAGCTAAATTGATGAGAATCAATCAGCTTTGGTGATGATGAAAACATCACCTTGAAACTCTAGAATTCATTCTTAAAAATTCTGAAAGATACCTAATCTAAGCAACAAGATGAACCGTCAGTTGTCCAAACTCAAACAATCCCCGGCAACGGCGCCAAAATCTTGGTGCACGAAATTGTGATCATCAAAGGCGCCATCAACATGGTACGCTCAATTGACATCTCAACTCTTTATCACAACTTCGCACAACTAACCAGCAAGTGCACTGGGTCGTCCAAGTAATAAACCTTACACGAGTAAGGGTCGATCCCACGGAGATTGTTGGTATGAAGCAAGCTATGGTCATCTTGTAAATCTCAGTCAGGCAGATTCAAATGGTTATACATGATTTATGAATAAAGCATAAAATAAAGATAGAGATACTTATGTAATTCATTGGTGAGAATTTCAGATAAGCGTATGGAGATGCTTTGTCCCTTCCGTCTCTCTGCTTTCTGATGAGCGGATAATTTATACGCTTTTTGGCATTGTTTTTATATAGTTTTTAGTAAGTTTAAGCTACTTTTAGGGATGTTTTCATTAGTTTTTATGTTAAATTCACATTTCTGGACTTTACTATGAGTTTGTGTGTTTTTCTGTGATTTCAGGTAAATTCTGACTGAAATTGAGGGATTTGAGCAAAACTCTGAAGAAGGCTAACAAAAGGACTGCTGATGCTGTTGGATTCTGACCTCCCTGCACTCGAAATGGATTTTCTGGAGCTACAGAACTCCAATTGGCGCGCTCTCAACGGCGTTGGAAATTAGACATCCAGAGCTTTCCAGCAATATATAATAGTCCATACTTTATTCGAAGAATGACGACGTAACTTGGCGTTGAACGCCAAGTTCATGCTGCTGTCTGGAGTTAAACGCCAGAAAAACGTCATGATCCGGAGTTGAACGCCCAAAACACGTCATAACTCAGAGTTCAATGCCAAGATATGCCTTAGCACGTGAATTCATCAAGCTCAGCCCAAGCACACACCAAGTGGGCCCCGGAAGTGGATTTATGCATCAATTACTTACTCATGTAAACCCTAGTAGCTAGTCTAGTATATATAGGACATTTATCCATTGTATTAGACATCTTTGATCTCAGTTTTGTTTTATTCTTCATCTTAGGGGATCATTGATCACGTTAGAGAGGGCTGGCCATTCGGCCATGCCTGAACTCTTTGCTTATGTATTTTCAACGGTGGAGTTTCTGCACACCATAGATTAAGGGTGTGGAGCTCTGCTGTACCTCAAGTATCAATGAAATTCTATCTTCTTTTATTCAATTCTCTTTTATTCTTATTCCAAGATATTCATTCGTACCCAAGAACATGATGAATGTGATGAGTCAGATTACCCTCATCATCATTCTCACTTATGAATGCGCGTGATTGACAACCATGTCCGTTCTACATGCAACAGAGCTTGAATGTGTATCTCTTAGATTCCCCAACAGAATCTTCGTGGTATAAGTTAGATAGTTGGCGGCATTTATCTGGATCCGGAAAGTCCAACCTTGTCTGTGGTGTTCCGAGTAGGATCCTGGGAGTCCGGAAAGTCCAACCTTGTCTGTGGTGTTCCGAGTAGGATTCCGATCATGAATGACCGTGACGTGCTTCAAACTTTAACCTGCTGGGCGTTGGTGACAGACGCAAAAGAGGGATTCTATTCCAGTAGGAGCGGGAACCAACCGGTGATTAGCCGTACTGTGACAGAGTGCGTTGCATAGTTTTCACTGCGAGGATGGGATGTAGCCATCAGCCATGGGTGATGCCTCCAGACTGGTTAGCTGTGCGAGTGACAGCCGCACAGGTTATTTCCCCGTGAGGAATGAAAGTAGCCACAGTTGATGGTGAACCCCTATACAAAGCTTGCCATGGAAAGGAGTAAGAAGGATTGAGTAGAAGGAGTAGGAGAGCAGGCGTCCAAGAGCTCTACAGCATCTCCATCCGCTTATCTGAAATCCCACCAATGAATCTGCATAAGTGTTCTATCCTCTTTATTATATTCTATTTTATTATTTCTATTTTCGAAAACCCATAAAACTATTTTAAATCTGCCTAACTGAGATTTGCAAGGTGACCATAGCTTGCTTCATACCAACAATCTCTGTGGATTCGACCCTTACTCACGTAAGGTTATTACTTGGACGACCCAGTACACTTGCTGGTTAGTTGAACGAGATTGTGAAGAAAATAAACAATGCCCTCAGAGTATACATCTTTTATAAATCCAATTACAAGAAAAAAGGGAATCACAATTTCGTCCACCACTTTCCTATTGTCTTCATCCAATCCTTCTTACTCCTTTCCATGGCAAGCTGTATGTTGGGCATCACCGTTGTCAATGGCTACAGTCCCGTCCTCTCAGTGAAAATGTTCAACGCGCTCTGTCACAGCACGACTATTCAGCTGTCGGTTCTCGATCATGTCGGAATAGAATCCAGTGATTCTTTTGCGTCTGTCACTAACGCCCCACAATCGCGAGTTTGAAGCTCGTCACAGTCATTCAATCCTTGAATCCTACTCAGAATACCACAGACAAGGTTTAGACCTTCCAGATTCTCTTGAATGCCGCCATCAATTCTAGCTTATACTACGAAGATTCCGATTAAGGGATCCAAGAGATATCCACTCAATCTAAGGTAGAACGGAGGTGGTTGTCAGGCACACGTTCATAGGTGAGAATGATGATGAGTGTCTTTTGTTGTTTTTCATGTGCATTTTTGCATTCATATTTTCCATACATTAGAAATTTCTAAGTTTGGTGTCTTGCATGTTTTCTTTGCATCACAAATTTTTCAAAATTATGTTCTTGATGTTCATCATGATCTTCATAGTGTTCTTGGTGTTCATCTTGACATTCATAGCATTCTTGCATGCATCTTGTGTCTTGATCCAAAATTTTCATGTTTTGGGTCATTTTTGTGTTTTTCATTCAATATTTAGAAAAATCAAAAATATCTTTTCCTTATTTTCCTCCAAAATTTCGAAATTTTGGGTTGACTTGGTCAAAAATTTTTAAAATTAGTTGTTTCTTACAAGTCAAGTCAAAATTTCAATTTTAAAAAAATCTCATCTTTTCAAAATCTTTTTCAAAAATCATATCTTTTTCATTTTTGACATAATTTTCGAAAATTTCAAAATTATTTTTCAAAATATTTTTCAAAATCTTTTTCTTATCTTTTTATCCAATTTTCGAAAAATTAGCTAACAATTAATGTGATTGGTTCAAAAATTTGAAGTTTGTTACTTTCTTGTTAAGAAAGGTTCAATCTTTAAGTTCTAGAATCTTATCTTGTAGTTTCTTGTTAGTTAAGTCAATTTTAAAATTAAATCTTTTTCAAAATATCTTTTTCAAATATATCTTTTTATCTTTTATCTTATCTTTTTCAAAATTTGATTTCAAATCTTTTTTCAATCAACTAACTAACTTTTTGTTTGTTTCTTATCTTTTTCAAAACCACCTAACTACTCTTCCCTCTCTAATTTTCGAAAATTCTCCCTCTCTTTTTCAAAAATTCTTTTTGTTTTAAATTTTAATTTTAATCTCATCTTATCTTTAATTTTCGAAAATTACTAACCTCTTTTTCAAAATTATTTTCGAAAATCTTCTTTTCTTTTCTTCTTCTATTTTAATTATTTAATTACTAACACTTCTCTTCACCTCTCCTCATCCAAAAATCCGAATCTCCTTCTTCATTCTTCTACCTCTTTCTTCTTCTACTAACATAAGGGAATCTCTATACTGTGACATAGAGTATTCCTCTTTCTTTTCTTGTTTTCTTCTCTTTCTTATGAGCAGGAACAAGGATAAAGGCACTCTTGTTGAAGCTGATCCAGAACCTGAAAGGACTCTGAAGAGAAAATTAAGAGAAGCTAAATTACAACAATCCAGAAACACCTTTCAGAAATTTTCGAACAAGAGAAAGACATGGCAGCCGAAAATAATAATAATAATAATGCAAGGAGAATGCTTGGTGACTTCACAAAGCCAACATCCAAGTTTGATGGAAGAAGCATCTCCATTCCTGCCATTGGAGCCAATAACTTTGAGCTTAAGCCTCAACTAGTTGCATTAATGCAACAAAACTGCAAGTTTTATGGACTTCCATCTGAAGATCCTTATCAGTTTTTAACTGAATTCTTGCAAGTCTGTGATACTGTAAAGACGAATGGAGTTAATCCTGAAGTCTACAGACTCATGCCTTTCCCTTTTGCTGTAAGAGACAGAGCTAGAATATGGTTGGATTCACAACCTATGGATAGCCTGGACTACTGGGATAAGCTGGTCACTGCCTTCTTAGATAAATTCTTTCCTCCTCAAAAGCTGAGCAAGCTGAGAGTGGATGTTCAAACCTTCAAACAAAAAGATGGTGAATCCCTCTATGAAGCTTGGGAAAGATACAAGCAGCTGACCAAGAGATGTCCATCTGACATGTTTTCAGAATGGACCTTATTAGATATATTCTATTATGGTCTATCTGAATTTTTGAAAATGTCATTGGACCACTCTGCAGGTGGATCTATTCACCTGAAGAAAACGCCTGAAGAGGCACAAGAACTCATTGACATGGTTGCTAACAACCAGTTCATGTACACCTCTGAGAGGAATTCCGTGAATAATGGAGTCCCTCAGAAGAAAGGAGTTCTTGAAATTGATGCTCTGAATGCCATACTGGCTCAGAACAAAGTGTTGACTCAACAGGTCAACATGATCTCTCAAAATCTGAATGGATTGCAACATGCATCCAACAGTACTAGAGAGGTAGCTTCTGAAGAAGCTTATGATCCTGAAAACCCTGCCATGGTAGAGGTTAATTACTTAGGTGAACCTTATGGAAACACCTATAACTCATCATGGAGAAATCATCCAAATTTCTCATGGAAGGATCAACAAAAACCTCAACAAGGTTTTAACAATGGTGGACGCAATAGGCTGAATAATAGTAAGCCATATCCATCATCTTCTCAGCAACAGACAGAGAACTCTGAACAAAATAATTCTAATTTAGCTAATATAGTCTCTGATCTGTCCAAAGCCACTTTCAGTTTCATGAATGAAACAAGATCCTCCATTAGAAATTTGGAGGCACAAGTAGGCCAGCTGAGTAAGAACGTTATTGAAACTCCTCCCAGTATTCTCCCAAGTAATACAGAAGAGAATCCAAAAGGAGAATGCAAGGCCATTGATTTGATCAAAGTGGCCGAATGCACTAAGGAGGAGGAGGACGAAAATCCTAGTGAGGAAGACCTCCTGGGACGTCCTCCAAGCAAGAAGGAGCTTCCTAATAAGGATCCTGAGGAATCTGAGGCTCACACAGAGACCATAGAGATTCCATTAAATCTCCTTCTGCCATTCATGAGCTCTGACTATTATTCATCCTCTGAGGAGGATGAAGATGTGACTAGTGAGCAAGTTGCTCAATATCTAGGAGCTATCATGAAACTGAATGCCAAGCTGTTTGGTAATGAGACTTTGGAAAGTAAACCTGCCTTGTTCTCATTACAATTGGCAGATAAATCCATAAGACAAGCTCATGGGATAGTAGAGGACGTGCTTATAAAAGTTGAAGACTTTTACATCCCTGCTGATTTCCTAATCCTAGATACTAGGAAGGAAGATGATGAATGCATCATCCTAGGAAGACCTTTCCTAGCCACAGCAGAAGCTGTGATAGATGTCAACAGAGGAGAGTTAGTCCTTCAATTGAATGGAGAATACCTTGTGTTTCAAGCACATGGCAATCCCTCTGTGACAAAAGAGAGTAAGCATGAAGAGCTTCTCTCAGTTCAAAGTCAAGAAGAGCCCACACAGTCAAACTCTAAGTTTGGTGTTGTGAGGCCACAACCAAACTCTAAGTTTGGTGTCCAAACCCCATATCCAAACTCTAAGTTTGGTGTTGGGACTAGACAATATTGACTTGATTGCTCTGTGGCTCCATGAGAGCCACTGTCAAGCTATTGACATTAAAGAAGCGCTTGTTGGGAGGCAACCCAATTTTATTTATCTAATTTTATTTTATTTTGTTTCTTTGTTATTTTTATGTTTAATTAGGTACATGATCATGAGGAGTCACGAAAAAATCAAAAAAATTAAAAACAGAAGAAAAAACAGAAGAAAAAAATTTTTCACCCTGGAGGACGCACGGGCCGGCGTTCAGCGCCCAGAAGATGCATCTGGCCAGCGTTCAGCGCCAGAACAGAGCATCTTCCTGGCGCTGAACGCCCAAAACAAGCAACATCCTGGCGTTTAACGCCAGGATGCGCACGCAGAGGACAATCTGGCGCTGAACGCCAGAAACAAGCTTGAAACTGGCGTTCAACGCCAGAATCAAGCATCACATGGGCGTTTAACGCCCAGAACATGCACCAATGGGCGTTTGAACGCCAGAATGGTGCATGAAGGCAATTTACACGCCTATAGGGTGAAGGAATGGTATTTCTTTTCACCTCAGGACCTGTGGACCCCACAGGATCCCCACCTACCCAATTCTCACCTTTCCTCTTAATCCTATTTTTGTGATTTGAATATCCATGTCACAATTCCCAATACCCTTCACCAATCACCTCAATTCCTCTTCCCAATTACCCCATGCACCATTCACATCAACCTCCTCTTCCCCATAAACCCCACCTACCCCCACTACATTCAAATTCAATTTCCCACCCATTCCCACCCAAAATGGCCGAAACCTAACCCTCCCCCCCTCCCTATAAATACCTCTCCTTTCTTCTTTATTTTCACACAACACTACCCATTCTTCTCTCATATAGCCGAAACCACTTCTCTCCCTCTCTTCCACTTTCTCTTCTTCTTCTTCTTCTTCTACTCTTCTTTTCTTTTTGCTCGAGGACGAGCAAATTTTAAGTTTGGTGTGGTAAAAAGCCTAGCTTTTTATTTTTCATTCACCATCAATGGCACCCAAGACCGGAGTTTCCTCAAGAAAAGGAAAAGGGAAGGCAAAAGCTTCCACTTCCGAATCATGGGAAAAGGAGAGATTCATCTCCAAGAGCCACCAAGACCACTTCTATGATGTTGTGGCAAAGAAGAGGGTGATCCCTGAGGTCCCCTTCAAGCTCAAAAAGAATGAGTATCCGGAAATCCGACATGAGATCCAAAGAAGAGGGTGGGAAGTCATAACCAACCCCATGCAACAAGTCGGATTACTGATGGTTCAAGAGTTCTATGCTAATGCATGGATCACAAGGAACCATGATCAAAGTATGAACCCGAATCCAAAGAACTATCTCACAATGGTTCGGGGGAAATACTTAGATTTCAGTCCGGAAAATGTGAGGTTGGCGTTTCATCTACCCATGATGCAAGGTGATGAACGCCCCTACACAAGGAGGGTCAACTTCAATCAAAGGTTGGACCAAGTCCTAATGGACATTTGTGTGGAAGGCGCCCAATGGAGAGTAGACTCCAAAGGCAAACCAGTCCAACTAAGAAGACTGGACCTCAAGCCTGTAGCTAGAGGATGGCTGGAGTTCATCCAAAGATCCATCATCCCTACAAGCAACCGATCTGAAGTTACTGTGGATCGGGCAATCATGATTCATAGCATCATGATTGGAGAGGAAGTAGAGGTTCATGAAGTCATAGCCAATGAACTCTACAAAATAGCTGACAAGCCTTCATACATGGCACGGCTAGCCTTCCCCCACCTCATATGCCATCTATGTTATTCAGCCGGAGTTATCATAGATGGAGATGTCTCCATTGAAGAAGACAAGCCCATCACCAAGAAAAGGATGGAGCAAACAAGGGAAGTTCCTCACGGCCCCCAAGGAGAACATGAGGAAGTTCATCAACAAATGCCTCATGAAATGCACTTTCCTCCCAACAACTATTGGGAGCAACTCAGTACCTCCTTAGAAGACTTGAGCCAAAACGTGGAACAACTAAGGGTGGAACACCATGAACATGCCCTCACTCTTCAAGAAATAAGAGAAGATCAAAGAGCTATGAGAGAGGAGCAACAAAGGCAAGGAAGGGACATAGAAGAGTTGAAGAACATCATTGGTCCTTCAAGAAGAAGACGCCACTAGAGGTGGATTCATTCCTTGTTCTTTATTTTCTTTCTGTTTTCGGTTTTTAAGTGTTATGTTTATCTATGTTTTTGTGTCTCTACTTCATGATCATTAGTGTGTAACCATGCCTTAAAGCTATGAATAAAATCCATTAGTCTTTCACCTCTCTTAAAAGAAAAATGTTTTAATTCAAAAGAACAAGAAGTACATAATTTTCGAAATTATTAGTGAATTTAATTTAATTATATTGATGTGGTGGCAATAATTTTTGTTTTCTGAATGAATGCTTGAACAGTGCATATTTTTGATCTTGTTGTTTATGAGTGTTAAAATTGTTGGCTCTTGAAAGAATGATGAACAAAGAGAAATGTTATTGATGAACTGAAAAATTCATGAATTGATTCTTGAAGCAAGAAAAAGCAGTGAAAAAAAAATAAATAAATAGAAAGAAAAAGCAAGCAGAAAAAGCCAATAGCCCTTAAAATCAAAAGGCAAGGGTAGCAAGGATCCAAGGCTTTGAGCATCAATGGATAGGAGGGCCCAGGGAAATAAAATCCAGGCCTAAGCGGCTAAATCAAGCTGTCCCTAACCATGTGCTTGTGTCATGAAGGTCCAAGTGAAAAGCTTGAGACTGAGTGGTTAAAGTCGTGATCCAAAAGAGTGTGCTTAAGAGCTCTGGACACCACTAACTGGGGACTCTAGCAAAGCTGAGTCACAATCTGAAAAGGTTCACCCAGTTATGTGTCTGTGGCATTTGTGTATCCGGTGGTAATACTGGAAGACAAAGTGCTTAGGGCCACAGCCAAGACTCATAAGTAGCTGTGTTCAAGAATCAACATGCCTAACTAGGAAAGTCAATAACACTATCTGAAATTCTAAGTTCCTAGAGAAGCCAATCACTCTGAACTACAAAGGAAAAAGTGAGATGCCAAAACTGTTCAGAAGCAAAAAGCTACAAGTCCCGCTCATCTAATTAAATTAATATTCATTGATATTTTGGACTTTATAGTATATTCTCTTCTTTTTATCCTATTTGATTTTCAGTTGCTTGGGGACAAGCAACAATTTAAGTTTGGTGTTGTGATGAGCGGATAATTTATACGCTTTTTGGCATTGTTTTTATATAGTTTTTAGTAAGTTTAAGCTACTTTTAGGGATGTTTTCATTAGTTTTTATGTTAAATTCACATTTCTGGACTTTACTATGAGTTTGTGTGTTTTTCTGTGATTTCAGGTAAATTCTGACTGAAATTGAGGGATTTGAGCAAAACTCTAAAGAAGGCTAACAAAAGGACTGCTGATGCTGTTGGATTCTGACCTCCCTGCACTCGAAATGGATTTTCGGGAGCTACAGAACTCCAATTGGCGCGCTCTCAACGGCGTTGAAAAGTAGACATCTAGAGCTTTCCAGCAATATATAATAGTCCATACTTTATTCGAAGAATTACGACGTAACTTGGCGTTGAACGCCAAGTTCATGCTGCTGTCTGGAGTTAAACGCCAGAAAAACGTCATGATCCGGAGTTGAACGCCCAAAACACGTCATAACTCAGAGTTCAACGCCAAGATATGCCTTAGCACGTGAATTCATCAAGCTCAGCCCAAGCACACACCAAGTGGGCCCCGGAAGTGGATTTATGCATCAATTACTTACTCATGTAAACCCTAGTAGCTAGTCTAGTATATATAGGACATTTATCCATTGTATTAGACATCTTTGATCTCAGTTTTGTTTTATTCTTCATCTTAGGGGATCATTGATCACGTTAGAGAGGGCTGGCCATTCGGCCATGCCTGAACTCTTTGCTTATGTATTTTCAACGGTGGAGTTTCTGCACACCATAGATTAAGGGTGTGGAGCTCTGCTGTACCTCAAGTATCAATGAAATTCTATCTTCTTTTATTCAATTCTCTTTTATTCTTATTCCAAGATATTCATTCGTACCCAAGAACATGATGAATGTGATGAGTCAGATTACCCTCATCATCATTCTCACTTATGAATGCGCGTGATTGACAACCATGTCCGTTCTACATGCAACAGAGCTTGAATGTGTACTCTTAGATTCCCCAACAGAATCTTCGTGGTATAAGTTAGATAGTTGGCGGCATTTATCTGGATCCGGAAAGTCCAACCTTGTCTGTGGTGTTCCGAGTAGGATCCTGGGAGTCCGGAAAGTCCAACCTTGTCTGTGGTGTTCCGAGTAGGATTCCGATCATGAATGACCGTGACGTGCTTCAAACTTTAACCTGCTGGGCGTTGGTGACAGACGCAAAAGAGGGATTCTATTCCAGTAGGAGCGGGAACCAACCGGTGATTAGCCGTACTGTGACAGAGTGCGTTGCATAGTTTTCACTGCGAGGATGGGATGTAGCCATCAGCCATGGGTGATGCCTCCAGACTGGTTAGCTGTGCGAGTGACAGCCGCACAGGTTATTTCCCCGTGAGGAATGAAAGTAGCCACAGTTGATGGTGAACCCCTATACAAAGCTTGCCATGGAAAGGAGTAAGAAGGATTGAGTAGAAGGAGTAGGAGAGCAGGCGTCCAAGAGCTCTACAGCATCTCCATCCGCTTATCTGAAATCCCACCAATGAATCTGCATAAGTGTTCTATCCTCTTTATTATATTCTATTTTATTATTTCTATTTTCGAAAACCCATAAAACTATTTTAAATCTGCCTAACTGAGATTTGCAAGGTGACCATAGCTTGCTTCATACCAACAATCTCTGTGGATTCGACCCTTACTCACGTAAGGTTATTACTTGGACGACCCAGTACACTTGCTGGTTAGTTGAACGAGATTGTGAAGAAAATAAACAATGCCCTCAGAGTATACATCTTTTATAAATCCAATTACAAGAAAAAAGGGAATCACAATTTCGTCCACCACTTTCCTATTGTCTTCATCCAATCCTTCTTACTCCTTTCCATGGCAAGCTGTATGTTGGGCATCACCGTTGTCAATGGCTACAGTCCCGTCCTCTCAGTGAAAATGTTCAACGCGCTCTGTCACAGCACGACTATTCAGCTGTCGGTTCTCGATCATGTCGGAATAGAATCCAGTGATTCTTTTGCGTCTGTCACTAACGCCCCACAATCGCGAGTTTGAAGCTCGTCACAGTCATTCAATCCTTGAATCCTACTCAGAATACCACAGACAAGGTTTAGACCTTCCAGATTCTCTTGAATGCCGCCATCAATTCTAGCTTATACTACGAAGATTCCGATTAAGGGATCCAAGAGATATCCACTCAATCTAAGGTAGAACGGAGGTGGTTGTCAGGCACACGTTCATAGGTGAGAATGATGATGAGTGTCACGGATCATCACATTCATCAAGTTGAGGGATAAGTGATATCTTAGAACAAGAATAAGCTGAATTGAATAAAAGAACAATAGTAATTGCATTGATACTCGAGGTACAGCAGAGCTCCACACCTTAATCTATGGTGTGTAGAAACTCCACCGTTGAAAATACATAAGAACAAGGTCTAGGAATGGCCGAATGGCCAGCCTCCCCTAATCTAAGAACTAGACGTCCAAAGATGATCCTAAGATCTAAAGTGATCAAAAGATTTTAGGATGTAAAATACAATAGTAAAAGGTCCTATTTATAGATAACTAGTAGCTTAGGGTTTACAAAGATGAGTAAATGACATAAAAATCCACTTCCGGGCCCACTTGGTGTGTGATTGGGCTGAGCATTGAAGCTTTCATGTGTAGAGACTTTTCTTGGAGTTAAACGCCAGCTTTTGTGCCAGTTTGGGCGTTTAACTCCCATTTTTGTGCCAGTTCCGGCGTTTAATGTCGGGCAGTCTTGAGCTGATTTGAAACACCGGTTTGGGCCATCAAATCTAGGAAAAAGTATAAACTATTATATATTTTTGGAAAGCCCAGGATGTCTAATTTCCAACGCAATTGAGAGCGCTCAAATTGGTCTTCTGTAGCTCCAGAAAATCCACTTCGAGTGCAGGGAGGTCAGAATCCAACAGCATCTGCAGTCCTTTTCAGCCTCTGAATCAGATTTTTGCTCAGGTCCCTCAATTTCAGCCAGAAAATACCTGAAATCATAAAAAAACACACAAACTCATAGTAAAGTTCAAAAAAGTGAATTTTAAATAAAAACTAATAAAAATATAATAAAAACTAACTAAAATATACTAAAAATATACTAAAAACAATGTCAAAAAGCGTATAAATTATCCGCTCATCACGTATGCGTCGCTGCTTGCTCCCCAAAGCTTCATCTTCTCACATTTCTTCTACTTTTACATGTTTCCTTTCTGTTCTCTAAGTCATTCCTGCCCTATAAAGTCTAAAAACACTTAGCACACAGATCACGGCATCGAATGGTGATAGAGGAAAATTAAAATTAGTTAAATTAAGACCAAAGAAACATGTTTTCAATCAAAGCACAAAAATCGGGAAGAAAAATGTAAAACATGCGAATTCTATGAATAAGTGTGAGAATAGTGGATAAAATCAACTCAATTAGGCAGAAGATGTACCACGAAATAGTGGTGCATCAATGGGATGCCATATTTTTTAGGTCCAGAAAAGGTATGAACATTTTGTAGTCTTGAATGTCAAATGGCTTTTTATTATTTGCATGTAAGAACTTGCCGCTGTTATGATTTCCAATAGCCATGTTCTGTAGCATTTGTGTAACACCGAAATAAATAGTTACTACACCCAATACATTACATAAATACACCCAAAATTGAGTTCAATACACCTTACCACAATAGTAGGGGAGAGACAGTAAATTTGTTCTTCAAATCTTCTAATATTTTGTTTGTTTAGAATCAGACATATAGTAGTGACAATCTAGAAAAATAAAACACCCAAATTAATTACATCAATCAACATTGCAGTCACATCTCATAATAAAATCATTAATCTTATTCTAATATTACCTCAACTTCGATATATGTACTAGCATTTAGAGACGTGAAGTAGATTTTTGACAATTGCATTGGTTGTTGGGCATTGAGGAAGCACATTGGCTCCCACTCATTAGTACCTCCATCCTTGTAGGTCTTTATATGTATGGCCCAAAGGTAGCACTTTTCTTTCAGGTCGGTCGACAATTTCGTCTTCCTTGTAAGAGTTTCAAACTTTTTAAAAAATTGGTTGGGCAAGCTGCTTTTTGAGTGGCAAACTTCTTACCTTTACAAATTTCAAGACTTCCGCAATCCCAGTGTTTAAAATTTTTTCCATCAGCTCCTCTAATTCTTTAATTAGTATTGGTGTCTCAAGAATTTTTCCCTTCTCAGATCCCGATCGCCCCTCCTGAGTTAGCGTTTTTTCCTTACTCGAGTCAGTGAAGCCAAGGCTGAATGATGGCGTCAAAAATTCTTTTGGTACATAGGATGTTATTCTGGCTATCATCATCAATGCAACAGTGGCTTGAGGGGTGGATTACTGCGTGTTGACATATAAGATACTGTAAGAATAAGAATAGACAAATGATATCAAAGGAGAGTTATATTGTGTAGAACTTACATTTTAGAAGGAGTTGATGGTATTGTGGATGTGCTTTTAGCAGGTTGGTGGGGTTGTAGAGTACTGCAGGGTTAAAGAAAAGGCTTTAAATTAGAAAAAAAACTAATTACATCTCAATTCAGATGAGATACACCCAAATAAGAAACAAATACAGCCAAATAATAACCAAATACACCCAAATATTATTCCTTACTCCTTAATTATTTCTTTAGTAATTTTCTCGCTTGGAGACTTTGGGGGGTAGTTCAATTTGCATAGGGCTTGCTGCTGTCGTCTGCGATGGAGGCATGCATACTTGAATAAGAATTCTAAACAAGACAAAAATAAAAAGTTAACAAACTCCCTTAAAATAGATGATTTGAAAGTTGAAATTTAGTTGCAAAACTCACATATCAAGTGGTTTAAATTGTGAATGTGTCTCCATCCGAACAATGATCATCTTCTGTTGAGTTGGGTCACCTACTGATTCTTCTTCCAGACCCAACCTGAAATTTACCAAAATAACGTCAAAATATAGCTGAAGCATTGAAAAGAAACACAGCCTCTATTTTTTGGGAACTTATGTAGTTGCAGATTTTTCTTTTTTTTTTCCTGCCTTTTTTTTTCTTGAATAAAATATTAAAGGGCTTTTTTTCCTAAAAAATATATATACAAAATTAGACGCAGATGGTAACAAAAAAATTAAGCAAATGACATTAGAAACAGAAATTACATGCTATCTGTGGGTTTGTTTACGCTGTTTTGATCCGTTTGTGTTTGAAACACATGATTATTTTCGCTTCCTAAGTTCTCCTCTGGAATTCTAAGCACAGAATAAACATGATTCAATAAAAATACTATTTAATTATATCAGGATCTCGAAATTCTATCAAATAAAGGATCTTACATTTCGGATGAATCATAGTGAGCTTCCATCGAAGGGAGCCCAGCTTCCTTCATTCTGGGAAAGCAAAAACAATTATCAGCTACAAAAAATACCTTAAAATCGGCAATATACACCCAAATTCAACATACCCTTGTGCAACCTTTTCATTGATTTTTTTCTTTTCTGATTCTCTGAATAATTCTTCTATTTCTTCTGTTCTTACATTAGTTCTAATAGTACATGCAAAAGAACATGTTAACAAATAAAATTTTGATGATAAAGAGTAAGATAGCTTTACAATGTATCTTACACATTATAGGATTTAATTTCTTGTTCAAAAGACGAATCCTCAACAATGTGCTTTCTTTTTTTGAATTGTATTCTGGAAATAAAAAAGTATGAATAAAAAAAACACAACAAAATTTATGATAAAATAGCCCCGAAAGTAGTGCATACTTTTTGGGTGGAATCTGAATTTTTTTCTTTGATTTTTGTTTTATTATTGGTGACGATTCTTCACTTCTAAAATTAAATGAGAAATACTCTGTTAATTCATCAAATTTTGATAACAAACAGAAAAGAAAGCAATGCAATGACAATTTCAGAATCTTACTTATCATCGGATTCGCTTTCATCTTCCGAAAAGGAATCCTCCACAATCTTCTAACTCTTTCTAGATACCATTCTGGACAGCAAACAATCATTAGAAAAATACACTCTAATAATGACAAAATACACCCAAAAATATTACTTACTTTTTAGCTGTCCTGGTGGGTTATTTTCTTGTTTCTGTTGGTTCCTCTGAGTCTTGTTCAGGCTCAGACTAAGAGGAAATAGCAAATTCACTCTCGGATGAATCACTCTCCGATGAACTTTCCTTCTTCTTTTTTGTCTTTTTCTTTTTTTTTTCTTTCTTTTCTTCCTTTCATTTTTTTTAGTTTCTTTTTCAGTTCTACCCTCTTGACGATGCCCTGAAACAGTTAAAACGTTAGTTTACACCATCTACATAAATCAAATACACCCAAATTAAAGAAAGTATTCTTTTCAGTTACCATATGACCATCAATTTCTGCTTTGATCTGCTGAACCAGTAGCTCTCTATTCCAATGGCTAACCTAGAGCAGTCCAGGGATTGCTTCTCCTTTCTTGTCTGTGTGTTTTGTTAGATGAAAATATACTATTATCAAGGTATAGAGGCAGCTATCAATTAATTTTTTCTATTTCAAACGGGTTTGGTTATGCCATTGATGATGAAATCGAGGACATGGCTACCCCAGTTTCACTCCGTTATGTTGTCCAGTCAAAAAATTGGAGGGATGTGGACAGGAGATACTTTGTTTATCGTAGTTAGCAACAAGAATGCCATTTGAATATAGAGGATGAAAATCCTCTTGAACATTAGATGATCTTGATCGTTGTCAACATTGATATCTATCATCTGATCGATGAGATTCTTTAATGTTTTCTCCTGGAATCTTCTAAAAATTTATTTGTTCTCGTCAGAAAGGTCTTTAAAACTCACTTTTTCAGAAAATAGGTATCCTACAAAAAAAAACACCAATTACACTCCAAATCACTTGAAATACACCCAAATACCAGCCATATACAGCTAAATTTATTTATTGATTACATGAGATCAAAAGAATATATTACAAAGAATAGATTACAACGAATGCAAGTATAAAGGTTTTTTGTAATTAGTTACCTGATGCATTGAGGCCAAGGGCAGCTCCTATTTTTTCGATTTTATTTTCAACAAACTGTACCTTGTGTCTAATTTGTTTTTCTCGAAATTAAAGGAATTAGCCAACTCCTTCAACAATTGGTGTGGCACATTCATTGGGGAGATGTGCATCAGATCTTCAAATCCTAATTCCCGGACGATGGCATTCTTTGCCTCGCTCATTTTTTCAAACTGTTCCTTCAATAGTCGCATCGAACATCTCAAATCCTTGGTTTGCTATAAACAAAGCAAAACGAGAGTCATTTAAATAAGCTATATTTATACTAGGAAAAATTGAGTTGGTCTAAGATATATATGTACTTACATTGTATTTTTTTCACTTTCGCTCTTGTTTGTCATTTTTATTGTAAGAAATAAAAAATGTTATTAATAGATAAAAATACCAGCCAAATAGCAGGCACATACACCCAAATACCAGCAACATACACCCAAATAAGAGCCAGATACACCCAAATACCAGCCATATATATCCAAATCTAGTCACATACACATTTATTATTTTTTCGATTACACGATATTATATGAGTTCAAAATGATTTTCAAATCAACCAAACATGCATACAATGACACTACAAGCGCAAGCACAAGCACAACAGCACCAGTTACACTTGAATACTCTTGATATATCCCAGTCACATACACTTGTATTTTTTTAGATTACATGACATTATATGAGTTTAAAATGATATTTAAGTTCAAAATGTCATTAGAAGCACTAGTCACATTCGAATTCGATTGATATACACCCGAAATTGGCCATATACACCCAAATATCAGTTCAGTTGAAATACAGTACAAAGTTTATATGTATACAAAGTCGCTTCCAAACATGCACATAAACAGATGAAAAAATACATTAAACGATTCACTAAAAGTATGTAAAACAGTATCACCGACTTGAACAATTTCACCAGAACAGTAATATCTACTTTAAACCAAGAATATATAATGAATTGACTTAATAAAAGAGAAATACGATGATATAATGCTTCGCCTTCGAAATCAAAAAGAAAAATCTGAAAAATATCAAAGATTAGTGAAACACTACCTTGAATAATGTTTCTTCTTTCTTTTTGGTGTTTTTGACGGAGATTTTGATGTTTGCTTGTTAATTTCGTCGAGCGTTGGTGAGGAATTTGAAAGTTTCTTCTGAATTTTTTAATGTGTCTTGAATCTCGACAGTTATGATTTTGATCGAGGAATAAGAAGAAGAGTCATTCATAATGGTGAGTAGCGCACTTTGAAAATGATTGAATAACACGAGTATTTAACACATTTGAGTTGGGTGAGAATAATTTTTGTTGAATTTGACCTGACTTATAAAATTTATAAACCAAAAAGACGTGTATGTATTGTAACTTTATTCTTAGTAACTATATTTAATGGAGCTCTCTAGGAGAGTTGCATTAAATACTTTGCCTTGTTTCTTCTTTGGACGTTTTAGCCTTGCACTGGATAAAAGAAAAAAGATCACATCTCAAGTATTTTACTATTTTACAACAATCGACAGAAATTTGATTCCGGAGACATATTCCCAAAAAATAATCCAAGAAGTTCTTTTTATTTCATTTCATTTCAATATAGAGAAATATCATCCCCCCTCCAAATTCTCTCTCCCTTTAAAATTGTCTTTTCCATGACTGCCACAGCTCGTCTGAGGCGAATC
The DNA here is from genome assembly GCF_003086295.3 of Arachis hypogaea. Lineage (NCBI taxonomy): Eukaryota > Viridiplantae > Streptophyta > Magnoliopsida > Fabales > Fabaceae > Arachis > Arachis hypogaea. The sequence continues at coordinate 45,555,035 of NC_092037.1, read as the reverse complement.
GGCACCGCTGTCGTAGCAGCCGTCGCCACTGCATATGGCGGCACAATCCTTCTCGTTCCTCCAGTCTCTGCCAATGATCATGGTGGCGGTGGATCCCACCTTGCCGCCATCCGGCAGAAGATCCACGACCCTAGCGCCACCGTTCCATCAAGAGAAGTCCAGCGTTCGTCGCTTATCGGGACCAGTCCAGCTAACCCCCTTGATGTTCTCGTCATTGGTGGGGGCGCCACGGGTTCGGGCGTGGCACTGGATGCCGTGACACGTGGACTCCGCGTTGGTCTCGTTGAGAGAGAGGATTTCTCTTCGGGAACTTCCTCCCGCTCCACTAAGCTCATACATGGAGGTATGTCTGATTTGTTTGCCAGTGAACGCCAACTGAAATTGTTTGAACATTCTAGGCACGAGAATTTGCAATTGGTGGCTTTTGGGAGTGTTTGACAACTAAACACCTAGATAATTAGGTGCAAAATAAAACTGATTATGTTACGGACTAGCTGTATAGTGATGGTCATTCGTGTATCGTCGGCGTCGGTCGATAGTCGTAAGCGGTGATGGTGGGCAGTTGGTGACGTTAGCAAAGGTGGTAAAATATTGTTGAGAGAAAATTCGCTTGATATAAACCAACTTAAATTTATTTGTTTTTTTATACTAGTTTTAGGCTTAAATTGATTGAGAGAAAAGTCAGAAAATAAAATTTAATTTGTTTGTTTGCGGGGCTACCAAACGGTAATTTAGAAAGAACTAGGCCACATTTTGTGCATAACTGGCCTCGGGTTTTTCCAAACACCCCCTTATATTAGGTGTGATTAATAATTTAGGGGCGTTCAACAGCAGGACTGACTAAAAATCAAGCATGGGTCCACAGCATATTTTGTTGGGTTTTTGATTTGTCAATTTTGTAATTTTCGGCTTGAGTTTTGGCCATGGTTTGGGTAGGCATTATCTGGTCTGAAATCAAGTTCTATAACTAAAAAATATATTTTAGGGTAGAATTGGTAATAAAATGTTATGTTTTCATACTTTAGTTAATATTTTTATATTATATGGTGTCATTTTTTATTAAAATTAATTTATTTTATTATAAATGTTGTATAAATGTTTATTAAATTTAATCTTTAAGAGTAAGATTTTAAAATGGTCTCGATAAAATATTAGAATTGAGTCCGGAACTAATTAAACCCACCCGACATGGACTCTCCAAGGGTGGGGTTTATCTAATAGAGTTAGTGGCTAAAATGTGGAAAGATCCATCGTATCTTTGGAGGCAGGAGAGAGCAGTATTTGGAAGGATATATCTTACATCTTTGACGGTCAAATTAAGAAACTAACCTTTAAAAGTTTCATTTTTTTTTGTTCTTGGATACAAAATAATGGAGAAGAATAAACTAGCTAAATGTTGGAACGACGTGGTGTTTTTGAAACAAAGTATTTTCGGATTTGATTTGATTTGATTTGATTTGAAATGAATTGAATTAGCAATGTATTGTGTTTGGAATTAATTATGTAAAATAGGAGTTGATTTAATTTACAAATTGATATAAACATTTGATTTTACATTTTTATCCTATATTTACCATGCAATCTACAACCACCGTCGCGGGTAACTGGACTACCACCTAACCTCCGCCACTTCTTTCCGTTTTCCAACCCTTATCTTCTATCCTATATGCCAACCTGTGGTCTATTATGCAAAACCTGATTCTGGGAAATGGTTCACATGAAGGTTATGATATGAAAAAAGGATGAGTGTACTATAAGGGGAGGCTGGTGTAACCTAAGAACTCTTCCTGTATTCGCATGATTCGTTCAAGAAATCCACAATTCAGTGTTAGGAGGACGCTCTGTGTTCCTCGGACGTTCAAGAGAATATCTAGGAAGCTATGGTGGGAGGGTATGAAAGGAACCATCCAGATGTTTATCCAGAGGTGACGCTATCACCAGCGGGGTTGCTGCAACCTCTCCCCATTCCTTTTCAGGTTTGGGAAGACATCTCAATGGATTCCAATGGGGGACTACCTGAAGCTCAGGGGCTCGATACTATTTTGGTGGTAGTGAATTGTCTCCCAAAGTATTCCCACTTCATGGGCCTCTCACATCCGTATACAGCTAAGGATGTAGCTTCCCTATATGTTAAGGAGATAGTGAGACTGCCGGGTTCCCAAAGTTTGTTGTCATAGATCGAGTTCTGGTCAGAACTATTTAGACAAGCTCGTACTAAGCTGAAATACAGCTCAGCATATCATCCCCAAACCGTTTGTCAAACCGAGCAAGTAAATCCGTGCCTTGATATGTATCTTTGATGTTTCGTGGAAACTAAACCTAAGCAATGGCCTGGGATTCTCTTCTCGGCAAAGTTGTGGTTTAACACTACTTACAGTGCATCCACAAAGACAACTCCATTCAAAGCCCTGAATCATCCAGACCCTTCCACAGCCTACCAAAGAGCAGAAACACCATTGCCATTGAGGAAGTGAACCAATGTTAGTGGAAATGGATGCTGTCGTAGATGAACTGAAATGGCAGTTAACTGATGCCCAAAGTCGTATGAGGAATCAGGTAGATAAGAAGAAAAGAGAAATGCATTATTAAGTTGGGAACATGGTGCACTTGAAGATCCAACCTTATAGGTTGAGGACACTTGCCTCAAGAATGACTCAGAAATGCATACCAAGATTTTATGGCCCATTTGAAGTTGTTGAAAGAGTGGAAGCTGTTGCATAATAGATTGAAACTTCCCCCAGAGTCAAGGGTGCACCTTGTGTTCCATGTATCCCTGCTTAAAAAGTGCACTACTGAAATGTTTGCTGCCAACCCTTACCCAAGGACCTTGCTGCAGATTGGAAATTGAGGGTCTCTTGCTGAAATTGTGGTTGGGTAACAGAATTCTCAGCACAAGGTTGACATACTGATCAAATGTCAGAACATGCCAGAATTTGAAAGTTCTTGGGAGCTAGCAGCAGATATCAAGCTTAATTTCCCTGATTTCCACCTTGAGCACAAGGTGGTAGGTTTGGCGGGGAATATTGTAAGCTTTAATGACAAATTTCCTAAGGGTTTGCTGGTGTATACATAGTAAATTCAGTGATAGTTTGGGAATTGGGTAAAATCAATGAATGGATAGATTAAGTGGGTAAGTGGGCCCTCCAGCGTCTAACTAACTTGTAAGAGTGTCTTAGCAAGGGAATGCTTAGATGCTTTCAGATAGGGGATGAGGCATATAAGGGGGATGCAGAGTTGGAGAGAGGTAGGCTGAGATTGGGAATCGGCTTGGAGGGTAAGGCTGCTGTAGTGCCTTGTTTCCCTTTGCTTCGAGTTGATTCTCTTCTATCTTCTCTTTTACTATCAGTGTGAATAATACAAGCATATCACTCCTTCTATTTTCTGTGTTTTTGGTTTCTTACAGATCTTCTGTTAACTTGCTTTTAGTATTATTGCATACCCTTGTCATTTTTTAAAATAATTCCAAAATCATTTTCAGTTTTAATCTTAACACTGTAGAAATTGACTACTCAAATATTTTGAATTCTATAAAGAAATAGTTAGTAGATATATATTATGTTCTCCAGTTTTTATGGTGTTAGTACGTGTTGATCTAATGTTTAACTGTTTATATAAATTATTAGGTGTTCGTTATTTGGAGAAAGCCGTCTTTAAGTTTGATTATGGCCAACTAAAGTTAGTATTCCATGCACTCGAGGAGCGTAAACAAGTTATTGACAATGCACCCCACCTGTGCAATGCTTTGCCTTGCATGACTCCATGTTTTGACTGGTTTGAAGTAGTGTACTACTGGATTGGCTTGAAAATGTATGACTTGATTGCTGGAGCACGATTATTGCACTTATCAAGATTTTACTCTACAGAGGAGTCTGTTGAGCTCTTTCCCACTTTGGCAAAGGAGGGAAAAGGTAGAAGACTGAGAGGCACTGTTGTGTATTACGATGGGCAAATGAATGATGCTAGACTTAATGTTGGATTGGCTTGCACTGCTGCATTAGCTGGTGCAACGGTGCTGAACCATGCTGAAGTTGTATCTTTACTGAAGGATGATATTGGTGAACGGATAATTGGTGCACAAATAAGGGACACTTTGACCGGTAACATGCAATTTTATTTTATTTTGTTAGTCTAGATATCTTTGATTTACCTTTCCGTTTGCATGATATATTGAAGGACACCTATATATTGTACGGTAGGACACAGTTTGAAGAATCACTTGTAGATTTAAAGTGCGTAGTCACAGCCAACTCCCCCTACATTCCTCTGCGTTTTATTTTAGGGGAAAAAGCTGCTGCCTTCTATCAAAAAGAGGGAAATAAAAAAAGTTGCAGTGGAATATGAAAGTGAAAAACTGGAGTATTTTGTAAGGAACTTGTGGGTTGGCATTGTTGAGTTTTTCTTTTACGATTATTTTTGTTGTTATTTATTTTTAAGAATAAGATTGATTTTATCAGAACAAAAATGATCATATATTGATATCAATATGGTCGGTTCATTTAATAAGGATTTCAGATGTCATTTAATTTAGTATTTAATGTGAATCAAGTGACAAATAACTTCCAGTTGCATTTGTAACAGTTGGCATACATCTTAGTTTGTGACTTTTAAACCTAACAACTAGTTTTTCAATACCTCAATAGTTAAAAGTTCTATTTTTATATATATATTTCAGGCAAAGAATTTGATACATATGCAAAAGTAATTGTGAATGCGGCTGGCCCATTTTGCGACTCCATAAGGAAAATGGCTGACAAAAATGCAAGAGATATGATTTGTCCAAGTAGCGGCGTACATATCATACTCCCTGATTATTATTCTCCCGAGGGAATGGGCCTAATTGTTCCTAAAACAAAGGATGGCCGTGTTGTTTTCATGCTACCATGGCTAGGACGAACAGTAGCTGGGACTACAGATTCTAACACCACCATTACTTTTCTCCCTGAACCACATGAAGATGAAATACAATTCATACTTGATGCTATATCTGATTACCTTAATGTTAAAGTATGATATACCTCAAGCCACTCAGTACAGGAAACCTTTAAATTCATTATTTATCATTTTATTTCTTGAATTAGATGCAGAATTGAATATTTTCATAAATATTGTCTGAGTTATAAATATTTTTAGATCATCTTAGCCATAAACAGTATATCGCATCATGTTTCTTGCTCTACTGCCATAGAATTCAATATATTTGTTTGTAGGAAGTAGGAACCTTCCCCCTTCTCTTAATTAACTTGGTCAGCCCTCTGAAACCTTGATTAAAGAAAAGGAAAAATAATTTGATATTCCAAGTTAGACGTCACTCCATATTGATAGACTCGTTTGCTCTTTATTGATTTCTCCTTTTTTTTCATCTGTTGAGAACTAAATAATTATGGAAATTTAGGTCCGGCGCACTGATGTTCTCTCTGCTTGGAGTGGCATTCGCCCATTAGCAATGAATCCATCAGCAAAAAATACAGAGAGTATCTCCAGGGATCATGTTGTCTGCGAGGATCTCCCTGGTTTGATCACTATCACTGGTGGCAAGTGGACCACCTATCGTAGGTAATGTATAGACCAAGCCAAAAGCTGTTGACCGTTGTTAACATGTTGCAAGAGTTAGGAACTTAAACACATTGACCTTTTGACCATTCAGTAGGTCAATTTAACGAGCATAATTTAATTGCATTTCCAACTTAATTTAGTTATTGCATTTACTCACTTTGATTCCAGCATGAAATGTCCCTATTGTGATTCTGGTTAGAATATGTTTCAGCATGGCAGAAGATGCTGTCGATGCAGCAATAAAGTCTGGGAAGCTGACCCCCACCAGTGGATGTGTGACTAACAATCTCCATATTGTTGGTGGGGAAGGGTGGGATCCTGCTTCTTTTACAGTTCTTACTCAACAATATATGCGCATGAAAATATCATATAAGGGTAAAGTTGTTCCTGGGGTAATGGACACTGCGTCTGCAAAGCATTTGTCTCATGCATATGGAACATTGGCTGAACGAGTGGCTGCCATTGCTCAGGTTGGCATGTATATATTTTAAGTTTTTCATAGCAGTATTTGCACAAGAACTTTTTATAATGACTTAGTACTTGATTTATCTTATCAATGAGTTGGGTGCTTAGTTGAGATTATCGATCCATGGTGCCATCGCGATCAAATCAGATTCTAATTTGATCATTTTCTGTAGACCATGAAGTTAAATGAATTATCAACTATGCATCTTTCTAGAGATATAAAATCATTTCTTGGTACCCACCTATCTGCTTAAGTTGCTTAGACCATTACTGCTTCATCACAACCTCTCAATCTATTTGGAAATCCAAAGCATCCCTCAAAGGTCAAACCCTTTAATTGGTCAGTTGTGCTGACTGGAATTAACACCAATGATACAGGATCAAAGACCTCAGAAGGCTATTTTGTCTAATATGTGCATTGGTTGCTAGTTTAGAACCAGTGGCATATCTGTTTTTTCACTTTTCTATGACTAATTTCTAATGGAACTTGCTGTTTGGTAATTTGATGAGTATTGAGTTTGTCCTAGAGCGTTGGATCAGCTTGTATTGATTGCGATTGTTGGTTTTAGGAGAAGCAAGGAAGCCAAACTTTTATAGCAATGTGCTGTCTATGCCTATATCTTTGCTTGGTGCAGATGCTTTCAGACAAGTAGGTCTGTGGGATAGGGTTAGGTGTCTTTTAGACCAAGGTCGTCTGTTCTCTAGTTGCTTCCTTTCTCTGAGAAGAAAACCCTAGTTCTTCAAACGAGTGCTGCCACTTCATGCCTTCCTAAGGAGGCCCTCCATCCATACTCTTCTCTTTCTATCTCATATCTTGAACTCTGTGGTGTTGTCTTGATTTTGGTATTTTTAGTTAATGTTGATGTTGTAGTAGTTGATTTGGAAGAAGAGGTGAGATGTCTCATCAAGGCGACTGCTGATGGTGGAAGTTGGGCCAGCCGTGAAGAGAGAGCATAGAATGAGGAGAAGAAGAAGAACGACATCAAGAGTCAGAGGAAGGGAGGAAGGAGAGAATGCTTTAGACAGAGAGAGGAAGGAGGGCAGCATCAGCAAGATGGTGAGAGAACAGCAATAGCAATAGTTCGATGCCAATGATGGTGGCGTGACAATAATATTCCAGTGTAGCTTTCGCTGGTTGTGTGTATGCAGATTTTTCCCCCAGGGTGGTGGTTTGCCCGCTGGCATCTCTGTGGGGTTGCTGTTTGTTTCTAATGGTGCTTAGCAAAGGGACTAATGCTGGAATGTTTAAATAAGTCTTTCACTCTTTTGACGAAGAATGTGCTTGAAGTGTGGCAATGTGGTCCCAAAAACAGGTACTAAGAAAGGATTATAAGACAGAGGAGATGGTGCTTTTGGAGATGTGATCATAGAAAGGGAAAGGCAAGACATGGAACACAATGAAGACATAGGTACTTACAAATATATTTGCCGTACAATTTTAGTAGCTAACATTTGTTTCAAAAATCTAGAAGAACATCTCATAAGAATGTCTAAGAGTGGGGCGATAAGTTTGCAGAGTATAAAACTTACTAACAGAATATACAACTTGGAGAAAGAGTAACTATCTGATGTAAGATATCTTGGGGATGAGTATACAACTTACTAACAGAGTAAAGAGAAATGACCAAGATAGGGTTTTAAGGATCAAGTGATGGCAACTGAAAATTGAAAAGCAAAAGAACTTTGCCTAAACGAGGATATGTAGAAAATATGTTGAGGGGTATACAGACATTGTGCAGAAAGTATAAGCAATTAAATCTTTAATGCTGCCAGTGAAGTGAGAATAGAGAATTTGATAGGCTATACCTTGTTAGACACTAAAGAGGGGGAAATGAGTATTTACAGGATTGCTAAAAGTAGACATAAAATGACAGTGTATTTAATACAAAATGAAATGCATCAAGGATAAACAGGGTAAAATAAGATCAGGTATTTTACAAGTGTGGCTGGTACTGCTATTTATAAGATCAAGGATAAATGTGAAACTCTCGTATCCTGAGGGTGTACTGCTATAAAGCAAGTATTTCTTTCTTATTATAAACTATTACTTATTCCCTCTAAAATCTATTATTTTTTCCTATATACAGAAGACGACATTCTATAGTATAATTCACATATGAGGAAGGGGTGTATCATTGGCTTGTATATATAAACTATTTTGCGATATCACTGATATGTGCAGTTCTGCAAACAGGCTTTGAAGGTATGAACTGATCAATGTATTAGACATAGTTGGAATTCCTGTTGATAGAGTGGCTTACTGATATGGCGCCATTAATGATGTTGATCTATTATAATTTCACCATCTACAGGACGGGTTTCCGGTTTATGCCTTTTGTTACAGTACTTTCAGTGATTCAGTCGATTTGACTTTTTCCTTTTTTTATTGTTTTTGTTCTAAGAGATGGCATTAAGGGTGTGCCTAAATTATAAAGTCCAAATATTCAATATGCTGTGAAGTTTAGTTGTCACATTATATAATCATAGATGGTATTAATTTCTGTCTTAACTCTTAACCATTTGCTTTTGCATTTGATGCTAGTTTTTGTAATTTTGGTTGTCTCATCAATCAGTAAGGTTGTATTGAATATGTATTCTGTATGTAGGATGAATGCTTGGGTAAGCGACTTGCTCATGGTTACCCTTTTCTGGAGGCGGAGGTGGCATACTGTGCACGGCATGAATATTGTGAATCTGCCATTGATTTCATTGCAAGGAGGAGTCGTCTTGCTTTCCTCGACACTGATGCAGCAGGACGGGCATTGCCTCGAGTGATTCAAATATTAGCAGCAGAGCACAAATGGGATAAGTCAAGACAGAAGCAGGAGCTACAGAAGGCTAAAGAATTTTTGGAGACTTTTAAATCCTCCAAAAATGCTCAGTTCCATGACGGGAAACATAATTAGTACTGTATTTCGTCTAGCCATGTAACATATGGAAGCTCTGCAATTATTTCCTTTCTTCCTTTTTTTATTTTATTTTCAGTTTTTTTTTTTTTTTTTTATTTCATGTGTGTTATGGGGAAGTGAAGGTTGAGATGAGATGAGATGAGATGATACAAAAATAATGGCTTGGAACTATTTGATGTTTCTCAGGTTCTGGAAGTAGTAGGGGCCAATTTCGAATTTGGTGTTCAGTTGCCTAAAGTTAAGTAGGTCAGTAGGAGACATCGATCTTTGAAATCGATTAATTGACCAAATTTATTACACTATCCCTGCCAAAAGAATGATTTGATAAACTGAGTAAACCTAATACATCATTGTAACGTGTAAAGTTAAATCTATCTGTTACTTAAGATATTTGTAGTGCTCGATACAGAAGAAGCATGAGCAACTTTACTAGAGATCGAAGAGAGAATTTCAAAGGTGTGTAGGTCAACATTTAAGAGTGTGAATGTGTGATGAACTTGGGAAGAGTTTTACTGCAGTCGTCAGGCTTGGAGGAGGCCGAAACAGTCGAGGGGTGCGTTGTCGAAGAACTCCTGGTCGATGAGTTCAAATCTGAAGAGGCGTGCAAGATACTCCACGGAACTGAGCTTTGCAATGTGTCCGACGTTGGATGGTGACTTCTGTAATCCTATAGTGAGAACGGCAAGGACGATCTTCTCACTTTTCTACAGATTTTTCTGTTTTAGGATATGGGCAATAAAGTTTTAGAAGAGTTTTATTTCATTTTCTGTTTATTTAATATTTTGTATTATTGTTACAGCCTGGCTCAAGAAAGAACTTGGGCCTACCCGACCCGATCACCACCCGACCTCAACGGTCAGGTGACCCGAACCTATCCGACCCGCGCATCCTTCCGGGACAGCTGGCCACCACAGCTGTACAAGGAAGCTTCGAAGAAGGCGGGTTCTGCCCTCCTGGGACCCACACCTGACATGGTATATAAGGGAAGGGTCCTACCCTCCCTCCAGGTACGTCACACTTTCCACCTAACCTATTCCCCACTTGCATACTAGCTGACTAGAGCGTCGGAGTGTCTTCGCAGGTGGCACCCCCTCTTTCCCTCCACAACGAGAGCTCGGCTACCCGGCAGGTCCGAACCCAGCACGACCACGATTGAAGCGTTCTCACCCCCTCAAATATCCACCCGAACTGTCTGGTAACCGCCCTACCGAACATTGGCGCCGTCTGTGGGGACTGTTATGGAAGTTGTGCCGGGCCTTGGAGACCAAGGCCGAGCAGCTGGCGCAGAGGCGGCAGCCTCCGTTGCTTCACCGGGAGGGCGACGAAAGTCCCCCCGGCAACGTATCGAACCGCGCACAAGGACGCGAGAGACGTGACCTTTCGGAGGAACTGGCGGTGACAGCGCCCGAATAATGCAGGAGTTACGCCACAGAGTCCAGAACCTGGAACGACAACTAGCTGATCCGGAGCACGATCGACGGACCACCGATCCTACCTACTCCCCGTCCCCAGAGAGCCGGGAGAGAGATTCCAATCGGAGTCACCCCCGGCACGCCTCCGCTTCCATAACGGAAGCGGAAAGCACCCGAGAAGACTCTCCCATTCCGAGAAGACGAAACGACACAATCATCTACTCCCGAGGTAGGGAAACGTACCACACGGGACGAGATCGCGAAGGCGGGGAAGGAAGGCCTGTGAGGACGCGGCAACCCATGATAATGGGTGCCACCCCGTTCCATCGGTCCATCCTTGAGGTCCGGTTGCCGAGCACTTCGACAAACCAACGGACATGAGGTACGATGGAACCCAAGACCCTCTGGAACACCTCATGGCTTTCGAGGCTAGAATGAATCTGGAGGGAGTAGGGGATGAGGTGAGGTGCCGGGCCTTCCCGGTCACCCTAGCCGGACCCGCGATCCGATGGTTTAACGGCCTCCCGCAGGGATCCATCTATGGATTTTCGGACATCAGCCGTGCCTTCTTGGCTCAGTTCACAACGCGAATAGCAAAGGCAAAACACCCGATCAACCTGCTCGGGATAACCCAAAGACCCGGAGAGCCGACCAGAAAATACCTGGATCGCTTTAACGACGAATGCTTGGAAATTGACGGCCTAACCGACTCGGTGGCCAGCCTTTGCCTGACGAACGGCCTCCTGAACAAGGACTTCCGAAAACACCTTACCACGAAACCAGTTTGGACGATGCACGAAATCCAAACGGTGGCCAAGGAATACATAAATGACGAAGAAGTCAGCCAGGTCATGGCCGCCAATAAACGGCACTCCGGCTACAATCAACCTAGGCAACAGGGTAATGGGAAGAGACACAAAGAACAAGCCAAGGAGGGAGGGCCGACCAAGGCACACAGACCGTTTCCCCGGATCGGGAAGTTCACCAACTACACTCCACTCACTCTTCCCATCGTGGAAGTTTACCAGCAAATAGCCGAGAGAGGGATCTTGTCGAAGCCCCGACCACTCAATGACCGTACGGGGGGGGGGGGGGAACAAGAGCCTCTACTGTGACTACCACAAGGGCTATGGACACCAAACACAAGACTGCTTTGACCTAAGGGATGCATTAGAGCAAGCAATAAGAGATGGCAAACTCTCTGAATTCTCCCATCTCATACGGGAGCCGAGGAGACGGCAACGCGACCAAGACAGTGAAGAAGCCAAGACCCGAGCGACGAAGCGGTGACAAGAGCCAGAAGACAAAGACCACGGTCTCACGGTGATAAACGTGGTAACCGCCAAAAACACCGCGCCGAGGTCTAGGTCAGCTCACAGGAAAGACGCCAAAGTCCTGGCGGTCTCCTCCGCCCCAATGCGAAGTTCAAAGAATCCCCCATACGTCTCCTTTGGCCCCGAAGACCAATGGTTCGACGAGGCACCCGAAAACCCACCTATGTTCATCACGGCCAGGGTGGGAACCGGCCTCGTCAAACGGATCCTTGTCGACACGGGGGCGGACTCAAACATCATGTTTCGCAACATCTTCGATGCTCTAGGATTAAAGGACACCGACCTATCATCGCACCAACACGGGGTCATCGGATTAGGCGACCATTTCATCAAGCCAGACGGAGTAATATCCCTGCCGATCTTTGTGGGACAGGCACAGGGCCGAAGATCGGCAATGGCCGAATTCATGGTTCTCCGAGATTCCACAGCCTACAACATCATCTTAGGGAGGAGGACAATCAATGATGTTGAAGCGATAATCAACACGAAGCTTCTAGTCATGAAGTTTGTTACCGACGATGGATCCGTGGGGACCATAAGAGGAGATCTGGAAACGGCAGTCACTTGCGACAATGCCAGCCTGTCCTTAAGAAAGAATTCTAAGGAAGCGTCGGGGGTGTTCCTAGCTGACCTAGACGCCAGGGTAGACGACAAGCCCAGACCGGAACCAGAAGGGGACCTGGAAAATTTCAGGGTCGGCGACACGGAGGAAAAGTTCACGTTCGTCAACAGAAACCTCCCACATGAATTGAAGGAGCCCTTGGTAGAAATGATCAGGGACAATGGGGATCTGTTTGCCTGGACACCGGCTGACATGCCGGGCATAGACCCTGAAATTGTGTCACACCACCTGGCCGTGAAGCCGGATGCGCGCCCGGTAGCCCAACGGAGACGAAAGATGTTGCGGGAGAGGGCGGAGGAGGTGGCCAGGCAGACGGCCAGCCTCCTAGAAGCATGTTTCATACGAGAACTAGACTACTCGACATGGCTCTCGAATGTAGTTCTAGTAAAAAAGTACAGTGGCAAATGGAGAATGTGCGTAGACTACTCCGACCTTAACAAGGCATGCCCAAAATATTGCTTCCCCCTTCCCAACATAGATGCACTCGTCGACGCTGCAGCAGGCTACCGCTATCTGAGCTTCATGGACGCCTACTCCAGCTACAACCAGATACCGATGCACCGTCCCGACGAGGACAAGACAGCGTTTATAACGCCGGGAGGAACCTTCTGTTACAAGGTGATGCCGTTCGAGCTAAAAAACGCAGGAGCAACATACCAGAGGCTGATGAACAAGATATTCCATGACCTCATAGGCAAGACTGTAGAGGTCTATGTGGACGACATCCTCGCAAAGACAATGCGACCTGATGACCTCCTGAGTGACCTGGCAAATGTATTCGCCTCTCTCTGACAACACGGCATGAGACTCAATCCCCTCAAATGTGCCTTCGCTATGGAAGCTGGAAAGTTCCTAGGATTCATGATAACCCAAAGAGGGGTAGACGCTAACCCGGAGAAATTCCAAGCGATCCTCCAGATGAAGAGCCCGGGTTGTATCAAGGACGTCCAGAGATTGGCAGGACGACTGACCTCGTTATCCTGTTTTCTCGGAGCCTCGATAGCAAAAGCCCTGCCATTCTTTAATCTCATGAAGAAAGGGATAGCGTTCGAGTGGATGCCCGCGTGCGAGGAAGCTTTTAGACATTTCAAGGAAATCCTGGCGGCACCCCCAGTTCTCGGAAAGCCAAGGGTCGGGGAGCCGCTGTACCTATACCTCGCCATAACAGGAGAAGCCCTAGCCAGGGTTCTGATAAGAGAAGAAGGGAGGGTTCAACAACCGGTCTATTTCATAAGCAGAGCCCTACAAGGGGCAGAACTAAGGTACAGCAAACTGGAAAAGCTAGCCCTAGCACTCTTGACCTCTTCACGGAGGTTAAAACAATACTTTCAAGGTCACCGGATCGTCGTAAGAATGGACCAAGGGATCCGACAAGTGCTCAAAAACCCGACCTAGCGGGAAGGATGATGACCTGGTCCATCGAACTTTCCCAATATGACATACGGTACGAGCCCTGGCAAGCGATTAAGGCGCAAGCAATGGCAGATTTTCTAGTAGAAGTAACGGGAGATCCAACCGAAGAAACGAGCGCACGATGGAAGCTCCACGTGGACGGAGCCTTCCACCAGACCTCTGGGGGCGCCGGGATCATCCTGGAAAGCCCGGCTGGAGTTGTATATGAGCAGTCGACCAGGTTCGAATTCCCCATCTCGAACAACCAGGCAGAATACGAAGCCCTCATAGGGGGCTTAACCCTAGCAGCAGAAGTCGGAGCAACAAGGCTGGAAATATGCAGCGATTCGCAGGTCGTCACCTCCCAGGTAAACGGGAGCTATCAAGCCAGAGACTCATTATTACAAAAGTACTTGGAAAAAGTCAAGGATCTGAGCCAAAAGTTTGAGGAGGTCACGGTCCACCACGTGCCCAGAGAAACGAACACACGGGCAAATCTCCTATCAAAATTGGCCAGCACTAAACCGGGAGAAGGCAACCGGTCTCTCATCCAAGGTATGACGAGGGAGCCGGCGGTCACCCTGCATCTATCAAGGCTAGGTTCTTCATGGCTAGACCCCATCACCAGCTTCTTAGAAAATGGCAAACTCCCCGACGACGAAAAGGATGCTGCGAAACTGAGAAGGGAAGCGGTCAAATACGCAGTCATTCAAGGACAGCTATTCAAGAAAGGACTCAACCAGCCCCTACTGAAATGCTTACACCCCGACCAGACGGACTACGTCCTCAGGGAAGTCCATGAAGGCTGCTGCGGGCATCACATAGAGGGCAAAGCCTTAGCAAGAAAGTTAATCCGGGCTGGGTACTATTGGCCATCAATGATGGCAGACTCTAAAGAATTCGTCAGAAAATGCACCAAGTGTCAAGAGAACGCCAATTTCCACAGGGCACCGGCCTCAGAGCTAAGCCTGTTAACGGCTTCCCGACCATTCGCACAATGGGGAGTTGATCTCTTGGGACCTTTCCCAGTTGGCCCCGGACAAGTCAAGTACCTCATAGTCGCCATTGACTACTACACCAAATGGATAGAGGCCGAGCCGTTGGCCAGCATATCCTCATCCAATTGCAGGAAATTCATGTGGAGACAGGTGATAACGCGATTCGGGATCCCGGAGATCGTTATCTCGGACAACGGCACACAATTTACCGACAAGAAGTTCACGGAGTTCCTCACTGGCCTGGGTATAAGACAGAAGTTCTCCTCGGTAGAACACCCCCAAACGAATGGACAGGTGGAGTCTGCGAACAAGATTATCCTGTTAGGGCTTAAGAAGCAACTGGATAATAAAAAAGGCGCTTGGGCAGACGAGCTCGCCTCGGTCCTCTGGTCTTACCGAACAACCGAATAGACCTCCACCAAGGAGACCCCTTTCCGACTAACATACGGGTTAGACACAGTAATACCCGTAGAGGTCGGGGAACCGAGCCCACGACTACTCCTAAAAGGAGTAGGGGAAGCCGTGGAGAAGGACCTGATAGATGAAGGCAGAGAAATGGCCCATCTGACGGAAACAACGCTGAAACAAAGAGTGGCTCTACGCTACAACGCCAAAGTGCTCAAAAGAGAATTTGAACCAAACAATCTCGTCCTAAGGCGCAACGACATCGGCTTGCCGACCCCAGGAGAAGGCAAACTGGCAGCAAACTGGGAAGGCCCCTATAGAGTCAAAGAAGTGATGGGTAAAGGCACTTTCAAGCTGGAAAGGCTCGATAGCAAAGAAGTCCCAAGAACGTGGAACGCGAGCAACTTGAGAAGGTTTTACTCCTAGCACATGAGGCGACATACCGACCACCGAGCTAAGTATTTAACGCGTTTGAATTGTACTTTTCGTCAGAGCCTTTTACGCAATTTCCAAATATGATATACTTGTGCAAATTTTTCTCTCTTTTGTTTTGTTCTGCTACGCAAGCAAAAACCCCCCAACTCAACAACAACGCGCGGCCCCGGGACTGATCACCCCGAAAGCCCATCATTTACCACGATACGAAATGGCTATACGAAAAGCCACGACCCGGCTCAACCAACTTAGCCGGAATACCACCAATACGGTAAAACGAATGACAACCGCAAACCAATAACGGTGAATATAAACGACTACACAACCAGACGAATAAAAAGTGTCGATTATAATAACATGGGCAAACAACCCGGTAAAACAACAGTTCACAAAAGCCAAAACGGCCAACCAAAAGTTTCATACAGGACAAAAGGAATCATTTTTTGGGAACGTCAATAATCTTGCCGTCTTTGATCACCTTGAAGACTCCAATTGCCGACGTATCGAAGTCAGGAGCAACAACTTTGACCTGAGCTTTAAGGGCCTCCTCGGTTGCCAGGATTGCGCCATTCCCCTGCTTGACGACATCTTTGTACTTTGTTTTCAACGCTGCCAGTTCAGCTTCCACAGCTTGCTTCTCCTTCTCCATCGCGGCCACCCGTCCTTGTGCCGCGCCGACCTGACTCTCTAAAGTCATTTTGCGTTCAACAAGACGTGAAACCGTAGCGTCCGACTCTTCCAATTTCTTCTCAGCGGTAGCGACCTTCTTCTCGGCAGCAGTAGCTTTCTTCTCGGCAGCGTCAAGCTTATCATTAGATTGGGTCAGCTGCTCCCAGAGAGTCTCAACTTCGTGTTTAAGCTCATTATTAGCCTTTCCAGCGGATTCCAATCTCCTGCGAAGAGATTCCATCCCAGACAGCTCGAACTCGGCTTTCCGAGCTATCACTGCGCCGCACAAGGGGGTACGATACATCCACCTCGCTTGCCCGGCAAGGGATGACTCATGAAAGTGCTCTTCAGTACCAGGAATCAGCTGAGAATCTATAAAGTTCCCGGCGTTGAAATTCTTCTCCATCACAGTAAGAACCCCTCAGGATTGCTGGACATCTTCCTCTTCCTTTTGAGGCTAGGAACCTCCTCCACCTCGTCATCGGCAGCAGGGTTGGACGTCGAACCCCCAGTGCCGACCACCTCGCGAAAGGGGGAAACGCGAACCTCCTTGTCACCTTGGACCAAGGCACCCTGAGCCGAGGTGCCGGTCTCGTCGGCCGCAGCCCCTTACTCGGAAACAGCCTTGTCCTCCGGGGGAGCAGCAGACTTCTTATTGCCCCCTTCGTCGTCACTCGCGCAGAGGAAGGTTTGGAACAAGTTAGGGAGACCTGTTATCTCGGCAGACATTCCCACTGTAAAAAGAAAAAGAAGTCTGTTAGTCGCAATGAGCTATTAGGAAAAGCAAGAAACTAAAAGACAAAGCAAGCAAAGACTTCTCACAAATATAGCTCCGACTGGCCTCCCAGTCACCCATGAGGAGGTGAGGATTCACGTGATTCCTCCCAAAGATTGCCAGCAACACATCGGCAATCTTCTTGTCCACCGCAGACATGCCCTTATAGGATACTTTAACAAAGGCATTGGACCCTGCCCCGAAGCTCCAATAAGTCGGAATGAGACGTGCCCCCTCCAACGACAACCAAAAGGGATGACGACCTTTGACAGGGCGGACCTTGAAATATTTATCCTT
The DNA here is from genome assembly GCF_003086295.3 of Arachis hypogaea. Classification (NCBI taxonomy): domain Eukaryota; kingdom Viridiplantae; phylum Streptophyta; class Magnoliopsida; order Fabales; family Fabaceae; genus Arachis; species Arachis hypogaea. Next base: position 45,537,769 of record NC_092037.1, on the reverse strand, counting down.
AAATCCGTGATAGGAGTCCTCAAACAGACCAAAAATCCTCCGACCTTGGGCAGACCGGAAGGACATGAACCCCTTCTTGTGTTTCCCTTCCTTCGAAGGGTTTGTAAGATTGAAAAAGAAAAGAAAAATATCTACAGACACCGGCAGCTCGAGATATTCACAAACCATCTCGAAACAGCGGATTGAAGCCCAGTTGTTCGGATGCAACTACGACGGCGCCACAGAAACCCGACCTAGAAGCGCCATTTGGAAAGCGGAAAACGGAATACGGACCCCCACTTGAGTAAACATGGATTTGTAGAACCAAATCCAATCGGCAACTCGGGGAGCGTGGAAGTTGAGCTCGTACAAGCGCTCATGAGGAGCCGGGACGAAGACATCGTAATTGGCCTCCTCGTCGGTCCCCCCGCATAAGTACTCGTTCTGACGGAACTCGGTGAGCTCCTCCTCGCCCATTTGGTTGGGAGAGTCCGTTACGTCAGAAACAACCCAGGCGTAGGGGTCGTATGCCATGGGAGAAGGGGAAGCCCGGGAGGCAGTGCGAGTCATACCTACATGGGGGGACCATCCAGTCAGTCTAAGAGGTCGGGTGCTCGGAGCGAATACAGAAGCTACCCCCACACTATTCCCCAACTAAGACTAAACACGATTAAAAACGTAAAAGGTCCAAAAAAAGTCACACTAAGAATGGCAACCCCCCCTTAGGACCTAAGATCAACCATCATGCAAGATAAACATACGGCATGCACAAAAGAAGTAATGGCAGAAGCAAAAGAATGACAGAAAGATAAAAGAAGTTACCTGTATTGATAGCAAAAATCTGGAAAGAAGGCAGCATCAAACGCCTTGGAATTGATAAGGTAGAAGAGGATGGAGGTTGGCAGAATTGGAATTGGAAGAGATGATCGCCAAATGATTCCCGAAAGCACCACTGAACAGTTTTAAAACCACCACCAAAAAGAGCGCGAAAATCGAGGGGCATATCAGTCTTTGCATAAAGGGTTTTAAACCCATTATGAGCATTTAATGCTCGGCGCGGAAAACGAGGCAGTAACTAATCACCCCAGCAACAAATAAGCACGCGCGAAAGATGCACGTCCTCTCCATGTACAGCCGAATTGGCGACAACACATGAGGTCAGGAACGTCGCGTCACCAACAGCCCACACGGCTGCTGCTCACGCATCGGGGGCACTGTTACAGCCTGGCCCAAGAAAGAACTTGGGCCTACCCGACCCGATCACCACCTGACCTCAACGGTCAGGTGACCCGAACCTATCCGACCCGCGCATCCTTCCGGGACAGCTAGCCACCACAGCTATACAAGGAAGCTTTGAAGAAGGCGGGTTCTGCCCTCCTGGGACCCACACCTAACATGGTATATAAGGGAAGGGTCTTACCCTCCCCCCAGGTACGTCACACTTTCCACCTAACCTATTCCCCACCTGCATACTAGCTGACTAGAGCGTCGGAGTGTCTTCGCAGGTGGCACCCCCTCTTTCCCTCCACAACGAGAGCTCAGCTACCCGGCAGGTCCAAACCCAGCACGACCACGATTGAAGCGTTCTCACCCCCTCAAATATCCACCCGAACTGTCCGGTAACCGCCCTACCGAACAATTATCTTAGTTATTATTTTTTTCTCGTCTTTATTTTTACCAATTTTGTAAGAGAGATAGAATTTGTGATAAATAATTCTTGTAAGTATATGTTTTCAACGAGAAAATATTTTGAAAGGTTATATGGCTTTAAGTTTTAAACAGACTTCTAGTTTAGTATTAATTATTATTAGAGTCGTCGTAATATCCAATTTATCTGAGTGACGCAGCCGGAAGCGTGACATTCTCATAGTAAGAGTATTACATTTGTGGTATCAGAGCAGTCTTTCCTGTAGAGGCTGAAAAATGGACTGACTATACTTCAATTGCATATTCTGAGCACCTGTCATGCATTAGTCTTATTCGAATAACAAGAATTAGTGCTTTATGCACATGACGGTCTAGTGATTAATGTTGTTAGTCTATCATCGCATACTTCTTGGTATTAAGTTTGGTTGGCTTAAAACTAGCAGATTATGTATATAGAAGCACTAATGGGTTATCATGGACGACATACGAGAAATAGGTAACGCAATTCGTGTGTTTTGGGAACGTTAGAAGCTATTTCTCGAGGTTACTCATTATGTGTCTTGAATTCTATTGGAATCATGTGACATGTTCTTTCATAGCCTATCTTAAAGTCCTTGTTTGCTATTTCTTTTCAAGAGTAGTTTGATTTTTTCACCCATATTCTTCTATTCATATGCATTCTTGTTTGATCCTAATTGCATATGCTTGCTTGAAATCCTTAGTGTATCTGCCTCTCTTTGTTTAAATTCTTCTTCTTGATTCATGTATTTTTCGATATAACTGTGAACTTATTTTGATGCAGTGTGCCTTTTTAAGTTCTTATTCCGAGTCCCTTTTAAAGAAATTGTGATTCAGTTTTTTTATTTATTTATTTAACTGTAATTACAACCATCTTCCAAATTTTATAGAATCGCTTTTGATTCGATATGCACTTCTCTATATAAAACTTTGAAAATTCCTGATACAGTTTAAAAACTATTTATTTCCAATACCTCGCCCGTTCTTTTACTGGTTTACAGACATATACTTACTTTAAAAATAACTTGATTTTTCTAACAACTTTACTATAGTTCTTATGCATATCTTTACTTGATTTTGTATTTAGGTATTTTTCAAAATTCTTAAAAAAAAGGATTTTCGTCTTTATTCCAGTTGATCTTCGTTTGATAAACTTCACCTAATTTATTTTAAGTTGAATTTGGTTTAGCATAATATATTATTTACGTATTTGTTGTTCTTTTGAAAATATTGGGCTCATATCTTTCCTTTTTAGGATGGACTAATTCCTTAAGTTTCTGTTTTTATGGATGTCATGCTTGATTCTGTTCTTAGTTATTCTTTTACATCTTGTGAGCATTACCATTAATTTCAGTTCTCTTCTCTTGTGAATCTCATTCTTATCTGAGTCAGCCTAAATTAGTCCCAATTTAGTGCACCGTTTATCCTTTTATTGTTCTTACCAGAGTTCTTTAGTCAAAGATTCTTTCTTGAGAGTTTGCTATTGATTAGTTAATTTCCTTCTTAGCGTCTCCTAATCTTCTTGAATGTTCTTTTGAGGTGGTGATTTCAAGTATACTCTCGGAGTTTTAGTTTGAACCTTTTTAAAGAAGTTTTGAATTCTTTTTGAAGAAATTTCAAATTAAACTTTTCTGTTGCTTGATTGTAATTGAAACCATTCCTTAGATTTTGATAAAAGTGTTTTGAATTTTTCATGCACTTCTTTATATGAAGCTAAAAAAAAGTAGCACTGGCTCGTGTACGCGAAGATGAACTTTTTCAGACACTCGTCTGTTTCGAGCACTCACGTACGCAAAGGTGGCATGCGTATGCGAGATGGGCATTTTAACACCCATGCGTAGGTGGAAGGGTGTTTGCGTACCCGAAATCCTATTTTTGCTAAAAGTGTGTTTACAACAAATTTTACCTCGGATTTTTTTTTCTAAATAGAGTTTGACTTCTTCTATCTTTGCTGTAACTTTTATACATGCTTGTTTGAATATGAACTTTGAAACTTTTTGAACAAATATTTGATTTCCTTCCGAGTTTTATGCATACCCTTGGATAAGTTGTATACCTAATTATCTTTCTAAATATTTGAGGAAATATTTTTCTTTTAGCCAAACTAGTGTTCATTTTATTTTAAAAGTCTAAATATTTGAGGAAATTGTATTAAAGTAATGCCACATTTATACATTGTGATACTTTTACAAAATATTTTTTGCACACTTTTTCTTTGAGAATATGAAATGATTTTTGAAAAAGTTTTTCATTTTTTATGAGCAATGCATTCGAAAGTATTTTTAATCCTACTCTTGAGTCTTGTAAGCCTTGTCTTCGATTTTAGACATTCTTCTACTGTAAAACTCACACTTCTTTGACTCAACTTGATTTTGTTCAAAATACTGCACTGCTTTTTTTTTTATTGTTCCTATCGGACTTCTTTTATTCGGGGGTCATTTTTGAAGTTGCCAAAGTAATTTTTTTTCCATCACTCTTCATTCCTTGTATATCCTTGATTACATGTGATCCCAACAATCCTTTCAAGTTCTTGCGGATATTGACCTTGTCCTTTCTGAGGTATAGTACCCTTCTGAGTAAAATTGAGAATTATTTTAATGTCATGTGTGACCTTTAGATATAGTAATGTGATGTGTTAGTTCTTTAAGATGTGGTTTGTGGATATAGAAGGTGAAGCGGTAAGTGTCCAACATTATGAGAAGTTGTGGGAGTTTCGTTTCTCACAGAAGAGTTTGTGGATGTTAAGCTTGTGACCGGTTATGGGGTTGTGAAGTGATTGATGGAGTTAGGAAGTTAAATTTCTGAAGTAAGTACAAAATCTGTGAGCAAACGTTATATCCGTTGTTTAAATACCATCATGCTTTGTAGCATTTTGCCACATTAATTACCGCTTTACTTTGTGAATGCCTATCTTGACTTGCATCCTATTTTGTTCCTCCAAGTTTTTGTAAAATTTAGAAACCACAGAACCTTTTTGCATCGTGTCTATCTTGTATCTTCTCCTATACATCATACTTTACTCGTATATTTAAATCTTATGGTTATCCGGTATATGAACATTTATATATGTGTGCTAAGATTTCTTACTTTTCTAAAAAGTATTTAAAAAGTAGAGCACTAAGGCTTTGTATTATCTTATGTATTACCTTAATTTTCGAGGACGAAAATTTTTATAAGATGGGTAGAATGTAAGACCCAAAACTTTTGAAAAGTCCTATTTTAAATTAATTTTAAATCATATATTATTTACAGTTTTAATATCAGAAATTATTTTATTGAAAATAATTAAAGACAATTTTGATTAATTGGATTTGAAATAAATTAAAGTTTTTATCCAAACTCTATAATTATGGATTATTTTTCTATTTACAATTTAAAGTTTTAGAAATTCAAAATAATGAGGTTTGGCTATTTAAATTAGTATTTTATCTAATTTTATAATTATTGAATTATTTTCTATATTTAAAGTTGGTAGTTATAAAATAACAAGAATTTTTATATGATTTACTTTAAATAATTGATATTTTCATATTTTAATACTTTAAGTTTTAGAAATAAAGAAAATTAATTACATTATCTTATAATTTCAATTCAAGTATTTGATTGAAATTTAATTAGTAATTTGATACAACAAATAATATTTCTAAAAGTAAATTTATAGGTTTAATTAGATTTCAAATTAATACTCTAGATCCTAATTTAATTAAAATTAACATCAACCCGAATTAATTCCAAAATCCCCAAATTGAAACCCTAACCCTAACTCTATTACACTCAAACACACAATTCTCCTTATCCAAGAAAATCCTAGCCGCCACCTTTCCCTTTTAGCAACACACAAAATTCAACACACAACACTGCAATAGCTGCTAAAAAAGAAAGATGGAAATGAAGAAAGAAGAAAAGAAATAAAGGGATAAGAGGAGAGGGGAGCCGCGGGAAAGGGAGAAGAAGAGAAGAGGGAGATGCGCCGGAGCCGTGGGGCTTCGCTGCCACTGTCGCACCGTCGTCGGGCCTTGGAGGGAGGCCACGCCTCTAAGCTGTCGCTGCCGATCCGCCCACGAGCTGCCATCGCGAGTCATAACCGAGGCAAGAGGGAGAAAGAGAGAGCCACAAAGGAGGAGTTGTTACAACCCAATTTTCAGTAAGTCTAGATCATACCAAAAACTGAGCGCTACCAACTTGTCTTCCTAATTATTATCTATTATTTATTATGAGTTTGATTTGTTGTTAAAAGCGTAGTTTTTTTAGCGAGGCACTTTTTTTTTTGAAAAATGTTTGGATTAATAAACGGAATCATGCATAATTAATTCACAAATAATAACAGATAAAACAGTTATAAACAACCACACTTAACTACATATCAAGCGATTAAGAACATTCAGTTATCCAGTCTTTATTAGAGTATAGATCTTAGTTAGAACACCCCTAGATATAACTAGATAATAACTATATACTTATATATACTTATAATCTCGCAGGCCTTGACCTGTTCAAGAAGTCCCTAAGCTGGCACCCAGACTAGCCTAGATTCTATACTTGCCTAATCCCTCTAAACTACAAAAGCGAGGGAAAGTACATTCTAGGTCTTTAAAACTCGAGTCAGGTGAAAAGTCATCAAAGGCAGAAAATCATCTAATACTCCTCTGCACGATCATCTGTCGTCAAAGATCATCTAACTGGTACTTTATTGAGTGGCCACAAAACAGCAACATCGTACGAAGGACCTAGGCTAAAGTTCATAGATAAAAGGGGTGTAAATTTTGGCTGGTCTCACGGCGTATACATATAAACAGATAACAGAGCTCACCTTAGACTCAAAAGACTACCTAGAGTAGAATCCTCCTTGCGAAATGGTCATCAGCGAACTATGGAAGGATATTCATGCTTCCATCTGAAGGGGGAAGGGAGCGATAAGCGATAAGAACTGGGAAGTTCTTAGTAGGGCCGGGGTTAATAGTTACATTCATTAATTCTGTGTTGTTCAGCAGACAAATAGCAAAATACAGAGAATTAGTAAACAGAAAAAATAGACAAATAGGGAAAATAGAAAAAACAGAAAGAAGAACACAAACAGAAGAATACATGAAAATAAAACACAGACACAGAAAATAGAATACAAACAAAGAAAGCATACATTCATACAACAATCATAACAGAGGAAATGCACAACCAAGTATGATGCATGTCTAGCCCTAGTGTAGGTAATAAGCTCATTTGTCGGTTACATACCCGCCCCCGATATTATCCGGTGTCTTTTGACCAGGTAAGGCTTTCCTGTTGGCAATACCCATCGCAAAAGTCCTTTAACTTGCAGGGCAGAGCTAGTTAATTTATATCTGCCCAACACACTCACTGTATGAGTCCTTTGATTTATAGGAGCATATGCTAGTTAAGTGTTATCTCAATACCTTTGTAAGAATCCTCTGACTTACAGAATAGCATTATAACTAAGTATCCCAGAAAAGCGTTTTCAATGGTTGCACCACCATCTATCTGACTGCCTCAATGCAGCAGATGAACATACAAATATCTCTAGAGTTCCCTTAATGCAACAAATGACCTTTCAACAAGCCCTCTGCTTGTTTTCTAATCTCTTTATCATATTACTCTTTTATCTTTGCCTTTTTACTCTGCTCTGATTACTCTTTTCTCTTTGTCTCTTTACTCAACTCTGATTTTCCTATTTAACGTATGTATTTCTAACTTACATAAATTTCGGTATGAATAGTTAGCATGTCCCAAGTATAGGTTCATAAAGTCTATACTGAAACAGTTTAACTTTTCATATTATACCTAGCCCTAGGCGCAACTCAAATACTAACAATGTTGCTCCTAGTATGCTCACTAATCACCATTTATTTCAGTCATTACAACTTTTCTGACTTTTTCTTCGATCTTTGTCTTTTCTTCAACTTTTTATATTTTCTTTATCTTTACCTCACTAATATGTTATTACTACTCTCTAAGTGTTTTATGAAGGTAATTATGAGATTCTGTGCTTAAAGTTGTATTTCTAAAACTTTTATGAAAAATTGTTTTTTCTGCATTATTTTATTATTTTTAATAAAATATTATTTTTAATTAAATAATATCATTTAATATTTTATTATTATTTATTCTTTTATTATTAAATTTTCGAAAATTAACTTACCTTTTACCTTTAACTTTAAAATAGACCTTTTACCCCCGTAACTTTTAATATTTTTACTTTAACCGCCCTAACTTTTAATATTTACAAATTAACTCCCAAAACACCAAAATAATTACTTCCTTGCCCTTTTTAAGATCAAAAAAGAATTCTTTATTGTTCTTCATCACACTCAAAGTGTTCTTCGTGTTCTTTATAAATTCTTTAGATTCTTTCTCCGTTTTTACCCGTTTTTCAATCTTTTCCGTAACCGATTTTTACCATTATTCAAAATAAAATTGTAGCCATCAAACCTATATTTTCCACTTGATTTCAACACAAATTCAATCCCAAATTAAGGGTAGGGTTTTGTTTTTCAGCAGCCACAAGAACACAAGTTCATAGCTTGAATTTCATCAAATTTCATCAAATTTTCACCAGAATTTCAACAAGAATCACTCATATAAACCATCAATTTCAAGCATAACCAAACCATATTATAATCACACAACTCAAACACAATTAATTAAGATTAATTTTACCAAACCCTACCTTGATTTGCTGCATCAAATCCGGTTATGCTTTTAAGTGTTCTTTATGCACTTTTTCCTCTTAAATCACATTAAGAACAACTTTAAATACAAAATCTTCAACTGACCGAACCTTCATATGAGTGTTAGGATGAGATTTCTCACCTTACTCTTGCTGTAAATTGAGGTTTCTTAGCCCTCAAGTCAAGTTAAGTATGATTCCTAAGGAAGAACATCTAGAAAATACATGTTTAAGCATGTTTCTTTGAAACCAAAGCAAAAGGGAGAAGGAGAAGCCAACTCACCTTAAATACAGCCGTGATTAGTCATATGATTATGAAGAGAAAGAAGAGAGGATCATTTTGGTCGGGTTGAAATTTTGATTTGAGTTTTAGTTCAGAAGAAATCAAGCTTTGAAGATTTGGAACTAAGAACTTTTATCTCTTTTTCTCTCTAGATATTTTCGGCCACAAGGAGTAAATGACGCAGCCTTGGAGGTCTTGGGATGGTAGAGGTGGGCTGTGATTGGTTGGTTTGGAGGTGGTTTAAAATAATATTAAAATATCTCCGATATATAACAACAAAAACTGGATGTATCAGAACACATGTAAAAACACTTCTAAAAAATTTTTTCTGAACTACTAGTATAAATGACACTAGTAACATATATAATATGAGAATATAACATGTATGACGAGACATTAGAATTGCTAAAGTCATCCAAGAGTGCTGGTGCTAATATGCACCAGTAAATTGTGAATCCGGTCAAACTGATCTCCTGTTTTTAACTAAAATAGACCAGGTGATATTATAATATCATTCACGCAGCTTCTAGTACTAATATAGTGATAATATTATATTATTATCTCTCTTCTCTCATGAATTGAGTCCGATTCATCAAACTAAAACTATTTACGGAAACCAGAATAAAAAACTCCTAACTGATATGCCCCAAAAACTAGGTTCTTCGCCACTATGTTGTCGGGCTTGCCTCAAAAGAGGTTCTGGCTTAGTGATGACTTGATGATGATGTAGATTGCGGTGCTTGATGATATAGCAGAGATGTTCCCTTCACTAATCTTCTGAAAAACTCTGTATCTTCGAGAAAGATTCCGTGTACCCAAAAACTAGGTTGTTATATGAGTGAGTCGTGCCGCCCAGTCGTCGTTTGTGCCCCGTCGCCACCGTGTCCTGCTGCTTGCGCCGCCACCGTTCGTCATCCCCGCTGCCAGATGCCGTCGCCATTCGCAAAGAGAGAAAGAGAGGGTGCTCACGCTGCCTTCTCATCACCGTCAGATCCTCCCTTCCTCGCCGTTTTTGTTGCCGCGTTTACCGAGTTGCGCAGCCAAGAAACACCGTTGCCGCTGCTGAGATCCACTGTCGGTAAGGGTTTTGAGTTTGGTTTTCACTTCTTTCGAGTTTTTGGGAACTTTATCATCACGGCATGTTTGTTACAGTCGCCATCGCTGTAGTTTTGGCCATTGTTGTCACTCGAGATAGTTGCCAGATCTGCTGCCGAGTCGATTCAAGGTTTCGATTTCTTTGTTTTGTCATTACAGTAAGTGTTTATGTTTCAAAAATCCCCTGCGTTAGTATTCTGTTATGTTTGGTTATAAACTTTAAAGTTCTGATAACGGAGGGTCGTGCTCTTAATGTTGTATGTCGCTTTAATGTTGCTGTGGTTGCTGCGAAAATGGTCTGAGCTGAGGTTGCGGCTTCTGCTGACCGCAGGCCTAGAGAAAAGATTTTCTATGATGCGTTTGCATTAGGGGTTTGCTTATCGAGCTAGGGACTTTTTCTAAAAATTTATTTTTGTAATTGGAATTATTATAAATTGATATGGATGTGTGAAATGCATTTTTAGTGATTATCCAAGTCTTATGAACTGTCTGGTTTATCTTGGATTAATATGGTTGTTGTTGATTGAATTATTGACTGATTTTGTTAAAATGGAGGTTGCTAAAATTGGTTTAGTTTTGAAATCATTTTAAATACTTGAATGTTTGAATTTTGTTTTAATGGAAACTGATTTGGTTTTGAATCCGTTGGAAAGAGTTGAGGATTGTTTTGGTTGGGACCCAAAAAGGGTGGCAAAGTCCAAGTTTTAGAGGAGGTACTGCCAAAATTTCTATAAAATCTGAGACTTTGTTTGAAACGTTATTTTGAAAATAATGAATTATGCTTTGAATTGAATTATTGATAAATGAATTATGTTTAAACTTATTTTATTAAGAAAATTATTATATTTTGAATGTAATTTATTTAAGAAAAGAATTATGTTTTAAAGTCGATTTAAAGATGAAAATACTTATGTTTTAGAATTTGATTAAGTAAGCAGATTTGGAGTAGTTTTTAGTGGATTAAAAGAAACTTGAATTTTAATTGACAAACTTCACTTTACGACGTTTTAGGAAAAGTTTGAAGTATTCTTTAAAATTTTGATTTAGCAAAACTAAAACAATTTTTGAGCATTTGGAAACGCTTTAGATTTAAGAATGAAATTGAAATTGATTTTCGATTTAAATGATTGGGTTTTGGTTTAAGTAAGTTAGTTTTGGAATTGGTTCGGAATATTTGGATACATGACTTTAAATTCTTTTTTTATTTATTCAAATAAAAAGCTAAGGTTTTAGAGATTTTCAAAGATTTAAAAAAATGAGTTAAGTTATTCTCTCCTAAAGTTTTGAGACTCTGCTGAGGAATTTTATGACCAAATCCTAATTTAGAATGAATGATTTTAAGTCTTTTGGAAGAGATTTTACATTTGGCATGGTTTTGAAGTCGTTTGGGAGTTTTGGCAAGATGTTGCGAAAAATGGCTCTATTTTGAAAGGAATATGAATTGAGAAAAATTGGTCCTTGAATATGTTTGTTACTTGGAAGTAAATGGGCCAAGAATGATTTGTGAAATAAGATTTTAAGCCTGTTTGATTGTGGATATTATTGAGATTGATGAGATATTGTTTGGTAGGCGTAAGGATCGGGTTCGTCCCGTTTGCGCTGAGTTGTGGGCATAAAGATCGGGTTCGTCTCGCTTATGCTAAGAGATTTTACCATGAATCATTAAACCGTTTATGAAAATGATAATTTATTTTGAATAATATTGATGAGATGTAGGCTTAAGGGCTGTGGTTCGTCCCGCTTATGTTGAGTTGTAGGCGTAGGATGTGGGGTTCGTTCCGCTTACACTGAGGTGTGAAGTCTGTGGTAGAAGTCCCGCTCACATACTTTCGGTCATAAGAGTAGCCGAGCACTATATCTCAGGGAAAGTGAGTCGGACACTATATCCCAAGGGGTCCCCATTTATAAACGTGACCGAAAGCGACATTCCCATGGGAATGTGTCAGGTTGGCAGTTGAACTGACAATGTGATACTGCAGCCAGTAGGACAAACATTCATCATATGCATCTATGTGACATTGTTTGGGTGTGCATATTGTAATTGGTTTACCTATGTGAATAATTATGTTTAACTGCTACTTGCTATACTTGATGTAACTGCTTTGATTGTGGTTGAATCTCTCTACTTGTGTTTGTGACTGAAATTATTTGGATTGTGGTGATTTGGATGTTTATTGAATTGTTTGAGTTTGAGGTCGTGTTTGATTTTGTGATGGGCCTGAGACTGTGATTGGTTTTTGTTCGAGGTCTAGTTTTGTATGAAAAATCAAATTGGTTCAGTATAGACTTAATGAACCTATTCTTGGAACAGGTTGGTCATTCATACCGTCTAGAATAACTTTTAAGATTTTACAAGAAAGGAAAAAGGTTTCGGATTTTGTTAAATTAACTAAGTTCTCTTTCAAAAGGATTTTTAGATTTTTGAAAGTGAACCTTTGATTTTTGAAAAGGCACATAAGACGAGCAATGATCACTATACTTTAAAAATAGTTTTATTTTACGTATCTTATTATAACAATTTCTGTAACCCTATAGTGAGAACCAGCGAAGACGATGTTCTCGCTCCCCTACAGATTTTTTTTTTCAGGATATGGGCAACGAAGTTTTAGAAGAGTTTTATTTCATTTTTTGTTTATTTGATATTTTGTACTAAGAAGGGATAGGACTTTGTGATAAGTAATGCTTGTAAGATAATGTTATATACATATTTTCTTCGTAAGTATTGTATCTGGTCTGTATGTGTGTGTGTGTGTGTGTGTGTGCGCGTGTGTGTGCGTATGTGTGCGTGTGTGTGTGTGTGTATATATATATATATATATATATATATATATATATATATATATATATATATATATGTTTTCAACGAAAAAGTATTTTGAAAGGTTATGCGGCTTTAAATTTTAAACAGGCTCCTATTTTAGTATTAAATATGATTAGAGTCGTCATAATATTCAAGCTATTTGAGTGGCGCAAGTGAAAGCGTGACATTTTGATAGTGAGAGTGTTACAACAATACCTTCCATAGCCTCAACTTCACCTAACCTAATTTTTTTGGCACAACTAATTGTCAAAAATACTCACTAACTATGAAATATATGAAAGCAAGAGGAATAGGAGTAGAAGTGAGGAACTTCAGATGAATCGCATTTCATATTTATAGGCAAGTCTCTCACTTAAGTATTATTTCCTATGCAAAACGCAACCTACATTTTGAAGTTTTCGAAATAAAAGTTTCTGACACATTCCATAAACGCAGGCTGCGTTTGGGCCAAAAGCAAAACAAAAAAAATTGAAAAATCTTAAACTACTAAAACGAAAGCTGCATTTGGTTATTTTGATAAACAAAAAAGATAAAAAAATAAAATAAAAAGGTAAAATACAAGTTGCGATTTGGACCGATATCATAACAGCAAAAATTTTTAACATATGTCCATTTCATTGCATTATACCATATTTTTTTTCTATATGAAAAAAAATGAGCCTCAAATTTTGCTCTTAAATTTGGTGTACCTTCTTAATATTTATTCAAATATTGTCACAAAAATTGGATCAAATGGATAAGTCATTTGCTAAATATAAATATTGTTTTGTCACTTATAAAAAAATATTATTTATTGGTTATTTTTATCGCATTTTCAAATTATTCAAAAACTGTTTTGTCGATAACATAACTTTTTTACCAGCACCTTAATTTTTCGAGTACTAAATTAATAGTTAATTCTTATATAATTTTTGTTGTTTTGTGGCGATTTTTGCTTTTGTTTGTGGCAGTTTTAAACTCCATCAAAAGATTTATAGCTATTTTCTAAACACCAAAATTTGAGGTGTCAAGAGATTATTTGTGATTGTTTTCTAAAACTGGCCTCTGACGGTTTTTACCATCTTTGTGGGAGTTTTAGCTTAATGTTTTGTAGTTAATTTCCTTTTTGTAAGGGTTTAAAATTTTAAAATTAACTTCAATTAAAAATTACTATTCTATGGTATTTCAAATCTCCACATATCTGGCAATATCATATAAAAAAGATTAATCGATAAAAATTAGAATTACCTTAGTAAATTTACACTAAATTAGTCGCATCAATCTCTTATAGGCTAATAAATAATACTAGTGTATTTGGATTTTCATTGAATCATCAAGAAGAATAAAAAACAATGGAGTCAAACCACGAAGAATAAAAAACAATGGAGTCAAATAATTTGTTTGACAAGTAGCAACTACTTTTAATAACTCTTTGTCCATGAGTGCCATTGGAAAAATTGTCTCAAATTTGTTACACACCAAACAAAGAAAAAATAGGGGGATTAATCAACCTTGTGGCATATTGGAGTCCTTCAAAGCTGGGGACAACGTAGATTGGCTTTAGTGTCAAAAGAAAAGGAAATAGTTGAAATTGTATGTTAACTAGTCTCAAAAGGAAACTAGACTTCATAAGTGTAGCGGTACCATGGATGAATCATGAGTGTGATATTTGTTTTTCTTTGTTTTTTTCGCTTATTTATAGAAGGTAATCACTCTAAGTAGTCAATGTTGTATTAGAAGTAGGGATGCTTTAGAAATTGATGCTTGCACCGTACATGCTCTAAATGTAGTTGTAGACTTGTAGTTTAGTTAAATAACTATTTAATGTACTCATGTCTCACTTATAAAGCTGGCAATACTAATTTATCCGTAGATATTTAACTCAATTCAATTCGTTCAGATAGCATTGACAACTAGACTCATAAAGTTACATTTTGGATAAGATCTAGTATGAATTTAGGCTTAATCATATTTGATTTACCTATATTTTTAATATAGAAAAAATAGACAAAAGTACACATGAATTTTTATACGGTGGACAAATGTATATTCCAATTTTTTAATGAGTCATTTATATACATCAATATAAAATTTTATTGTCATTTTTAACATTTCGTCGCTTGAGTAATTTTTTCGATGGAGGTAGAGACCAAATGGCACGTTATTGTGTGATATGACCGTTTTGGATGGTATAATAAAAAATAAAATTATTAAATTTATTAAAATAAAATTATTCTCACTGTCACTCTTCCATTTTTCTTCCTCATTTCTATCACCGCAACCACCACTCTCACACCTCCATCTCCAACTCTACAACCTTGACTTCATACTCCTTTTCTCCCATCTCTGTCTCCAAATCTGTTGCACCATTCTTCTATTTTCCTGGATCTTGACGTCTTTTTTCTCTTAAACTTCTTTTTATTATTATGAAAAAAATTTAATGTTGTTATTGTTGGAATTAAAGAATGTTATGGTACTAATAGAGTTGTGGTGACAAAAATTGAAGATGGCATAAAGATGGGATAGGATGGAGTTGATAAATTAGAGATTCGGGAGAACAGGTGACAACAAACAGTGAGAGATTGAGGGTTTGGGAGGGTGACATGGCTGGGGTGATAGTGGAAGGGACGTGGTTGAGTTTTGAGGTAGTAGCCGTAAAAGGTGGTGTTGATGCCATAGTGTTCGATGTTTGTTCGAGAATGATGCCGCAGCGGTGGCGGCGGCGGCGACAAAAAGGTGAAGATGATACTGCAAATGGAGGAGTGGCAGTGAGAATAATTTTATTTTAACAAATTTAATAATATTATTTTTCACTGCCATTCAAAACGACCACATCACACAATAACGTACTACTTGGTATTTATTATTGCCAGAAAAATTATTTAGGTGACGGAATGTTAGAAATAACAACGAAATTTTATATTAATGTATACAAATAACTCATTAAAAAAATTAGAGTGTATAACTGTTCATTGTATAAAATTTGTGTGTATTTTTATCTATTTTTTTAATATATTATAATATATTATTAACATATATATATATATATATATATATATATATATATATATATATATAAAATGAAGTTGATAGGAATTAAATCTATATTTTTTTATTTTATAATTTTATATATGTATAATAAAATTGATAGATTGATAATTATAGTATTCATAATTTTAATATGAATTTTATTATGATTTTGTTGCTTATATTATTTCCCACCGTGCCTATCATTAAAGAGTCTTTGGTCTGGAAAGTCCAGCAACACACCTGTCAATGCGCTACACTTACATCAGCTCAGCATGTACTGAAAATGAAACCATTCCACACCATAGGATTTTTCTTACAAGATTACCCTTATTGCTTAATTCTTTCTTAATATGTCTTTGCTTACTTGCAACTTTCTTTTACAAGGTTCTGAAAATTAAATCCATCATCAAATTAATAGAGTTAAAAGTTCAAATGTTTTGAAATTCAACTAAAATTTAATTAAAATTAAATCAGATTAACAAAATAAAATATATATGTATAAAATATATAATTTAAAAAATAATTTTTTTTTTATAATTAGTATTTAAATCAGTTAACCGCTATAACATTGCATCAGTTTCACATATTGACCGGTTTTTTAACAAATTTTTTCGACTTTTAACTTGTCCATTAACAAACGATTTTTACCTTCAACCAAACCAATTTGATTTCTAGTTTCCGATTAACCAGATCGAACCGACCGGCTCAATCTGATCCTCAAAACCATTCTTTTTTACAAATCTCCTTCTATGCTTATTAGAGACACAATATTGGATATAAGTACACAATTATTGGGTACATAAATTAGAGATTTGGTACATAAAACTTGAATAGTCGACATTTATTTTCAGACTGAGACAGCAGAGTATAACTAACGAAAATCCTTTGGAAACAAGCATAAACATTGTCACTCCTAAAACTGCGAAAAGTGGAAGGGCAAGCATTCAAACTTCCTTTAAATTAAGCTTTCTGTATATGCAGCTTGACGTGCTTCACAATATGCCAATGCATAATGATGGCTACCAGTTCATTTGTTTAGGCCACCTTCGTATCATTGTAACGGTCTTTTGGGACGCAAGAAGTTAACAAGAAAAGAGTCCAGTATAATCTGCAAGCAGTTTGGGGGTATAGCATGAGATGGAACGAATAATTAGAAACAACCAAAAGAAGAAAAAAGAATTAATAAAAAACCAGGAATAGCATACTTAATGACATCAGATATTTGTTCTAAGTTCCAATCTCATCCAGTTAGTCTTTTGTTCGTTTTTTTTTTTTTTTTTCTACCAACCTTTGATTATTAACAACTTTTAACGGAAGAGTCAAATCAAAACCCTTTAGAAATGTTGAGGATAACTAAAATGTAGCTTCTCACTAACTAAGGAGTGCTGCACTCCTTATCAATTAAACAAATTTTAACTCTTTATTATATTTGATATAAATGGTTCAGATTCAGAGTTTAAGATACAGGGTTTAGGCGTTAGGGTTCAGGAACTCTGCACTCCTTACTTTCTCTAAAAATGCATTAGCATTCTCCCTAAAATGTTTTCAACTTTGGGGAAAATTTGAAACGTTATTTTCAGAACACGAGAAAGAAAAAAGGACGACCTGGTTTAGATGTGCTGCAACACAAGGAAGAACAAGTAACCCAGGTTCTCCAAATGCATTACCAAGTGGCTGTATCACTGCCACCATTACAGGCAATGTTTTCTGCAAGATTATGAGAACATATTAAGCTTTAGATGATCGAATCCAACAATAGTATGTATGGAAGTGCCTTTCTCACAGGTCTCAAGTAGTGTGCACCTGGCTTGCAACAAGTATGAGTGCACTGGCATTTTCCTTGCGCGAAAATGTCGATTTTCTACCCCCCGAGATAGCTGAAAGGGCCGAGACAGCTACAATATTGAATATCAGCAAGGTCAGATGAAGAAGTCTGCAGCGCATCAAGCACACGAATTTCAGTAACCATCCATAACTCTATCAATGCTGGAAACCAATTTTAGCAATGAACTAAAATGTCAATTCCTATAATATTGTAAACTATGGTCCCTATGATCAAAAAGTGCATCTGGTCATAATACACAGCATTTCAGAATAAAAACAATAAAGAATATAACCAAAGATATTGATAAGAATTTTCACTAACAAAAACACACTTATTTCACAATTCAATTCAATTTAAATTCTATTATATAGTGAATGGTGAGAATGAGGAGACAGTCAAGAATTAGAAATAGAAGAGAGGATAGGAATGGGTAGTCTCTCTAGTACTACCACACTATGTTCTAATTTCCTGCCTCTCAGTATAATTGCATAACTAGGAAGGGGTTGATATCACACTGATTCCCTCTCTGTTTCATCCCATCTAGCACTCAATTTTCGTTCATTATCCTATTTTCTGTTGTAACCAGTTATTACAGTTAACCAACCCCCCCCCCCCCCTTCTTCTCAAAAATGCACCTACAAAAAAACTTTATTACATATATGGGGAACAGAAAACTGTACCCATGCAAAATATGACCTATACAACATAGGCATATATCATATAATGTTGAAAAATTATAAATACTAGGTCTCATTTCTATTTACTCATCGAAGAATGAAACATAAATTTTTATATTACAGCTTAAATTGCAAATAAACAACTAAAGAAAAAGAAGAATAACTCATTCCCAGTTATGTCAAAATTGTGATATAGAAGTCAACTGATTCATGTGAGCTTACGTTCCCAATCCAATAGCCACAAGAAATACTGTAGGCTTCACCGTTAATAATAGTGACTTTGACTTGCTAACTTGAGTCCAAGGTACCTGCATACAAATATATAATTAGACACAATTTGACCATACCATAACAAACCTATTATAACATAACCTGCCTCGGTGAAATATAATAACTTCGACAAAAAAAAATTAGTTCCTGAGAAACAGATATGATCATAACTTTGCAATTTGTGACAGGATTAACTGCTAAAGGTATGTTGTTACACATGAAACTCGTTTAGGTGAAATTTACCCAACTTCTATCCTCCCACTAAAATAAGCATTAGAGTATCAAATTAAATCGAAGCATTTATGAATGCAGACACTTGCTTAGTATTCATTATGACAAAATTCATTATGACCTGGCCCCAAATGAAACTCTAGTAGCCATAAAGTCAATTTTAGCTTTAATCAAATGGAATGTGATAATAAAAGCAAAATGGTTTGATCTCTAAATGGTCAATAACCAAATTTGACGAAATATCAAGGAAAGAAATATGCTGACAACAAATATAAAAATATTATAACAATCTTAGGGGTATGAAAAGCACTATCAATACATCATTTTTATAATAGAACACATGTATGACATTGGTTTTGTAGGAAACTGTAACAGCCTAGAGAAGCATGGAAAGATTATTACATGACCACAAACTAATGGTTATTTTTTTCCATCGATCGATCACTTATGAGCAATGATCCCATGAACAGTGCATTATACAATCAATTATAAGATATAGGAAAATGCATACAATCAATTTATTACAACTTATGATCTCATACAAATTTAAAGAAAAGAAACCATAAGCATCCCAACAAGACGCACATGTTAAAACCACCAACTTCAGGAAATGAAAGAATGAAGCAGACAAGCAGTGTAAGGGAATTTGACTTACTAGACTAAGAAAAAGAGCACTGATTCCTGAGAAAAGCTTACGGTTTCTGTCAACGAAGTCAGCCACATCTATAACAAAGATTCAATCATGACAAAATATTCCTTGATTACTTAACATAGTTCTTACAATATTAAAAAGAAAAATGGAAAGTGAACATCTCAATATTTAGAGCTCTTATAAAGTTCTAAGAAGCATATCAGATTAACATAGAGTGCTTTAAATAGTGATCTAAATGTGTGGTTAAGAACAAGGAATTGTACAAGAGATTAAAGAGGTGAAATGAATGGGCAATAGCAACACAGTGGGTCCTGAACAAAAATCAACATTTCGATCCAAACACAATTGAGGATTTTTCAATTATGGAAAAGCAGCAAAGAGGCTGAGCACCGGTTAATAAGACAGAGAAAAAAGGAATGAAAATGAAAATATTTAGCCATAGCATCTAACAGAGACAGCATTGACTCTCATGCTCTTCAAGGGTTGCAGTGTGTCAGGGAGCATGGGGTGACATCTAGTGGCATTCTAAGAGTCTCACCAATCAGAGACTACTGAGCTTGAATATGAATTCACTTTTGGATGGGTATCAGTTAAGAACAAGGAATTGCACAAGAAAAACATGTAGAATATGATATTCCGAAGTGCATGACAGATGCATAGACCAGCTGGGTCAGAATCTGCTTTCATACCAAGTTGAAAATACAGGATGTGAAAAATATGAATCAAATTTCATTAATAAATAGTATGTTTGCACGTGCTTGCATGCAGCAGACACTGCACTATAACTCGAGCAGTATCAGCTATTTTCACAAAAAATTTAAGATCACATTTCTCTATTTTATGTATCTAAACACGTGCAAACTGTCTGCTCATACAAGCATAGACAAAAGAACACACCTTTAAAAGATTCACGTAGAACCTGCCCAATGAAAGGAACAAAGAAATTAAAATACTACAATGAAATTGAGTGTAAAATAGGAACAAGACTGTCTAACTCTGCAGTTTAAATGCATCTGCTAAGAAAAATAGACAAGGAATGTAATGCATACAGCCAATAGTAGATACGGAATAGTATATTAGAAAAAGAAAATGACGTATTGAAAAATACTACTATAAACTGCTCAAAGAAAGACCAATATCTTAATCTGCAATCAATAATGGTGATGATATATACATAGCTAATTTTCCTTTGAAATTGGCATTTATTTTATCATAATGGTAAACATATCATTTGTTAATCAATCCTTACTACTAAGAATGGATTTGATAAAGTATGTTGAGATAATAGAAATAAGAGAAAAATTGCACAAATTATTGCCTAAATGACATAGGCACTATGTAATAAATACAAAGATATGAAGAATATAAACTAGGTCAAAATATATGGTTAATAACATATTTCTAGATTCTAACACTCCCACCAAACTTGAGCATATAGATCACATTGCCAAGCTTGTGAGATAGATAACTCATTCTATGGTTTAAACATTAGGTGAAAATGCCAGCTAGTCGATAATTTGAATTAACAAAATGTTTGGTGATACCACAACCACCAGACAATATTCTTTGTGATGAAATGGAAATTGACCACTATGTGTTTGGTTCTCTCATGGAAACCGAGTTAAGAGGCAATGTGTATGTAGCTTGACCGACATAGATAAGTTTCTTTTCCTTGTTCTCCCCAAATTTAAATTTAAGCTGCTTAAAAGTTGATTAAGCTAAATTTTGCTCAAGCCAGATGCCATGGCATGATACTATAATTCAGTACTAGACCTTGCAAATACTTGGTGAAAATGTCTCTTAGACTTAGTTGATCATTTGAATTCACAAAACCTGTGGTGATATCACCAAACAATGTTCTCTATGATGAAATGGAAATTGACCAAAATGTGCTCGGTTCTCTTGTGGCATGAAACTCTAATTTAGTAATAGGAATGTGCTCAAGAGGTACACAAAATTAGAAGTGAACATCCATCAATAGAAGAACCTGCCCAATTAACATTTGAATATCTAACCATATCGGTAAACTCCGCCTATGTTACACTTGCGGTACATAGCCGGTCCCAAGCCCGGATAAAAGAGGAGGGTTGTGTTAGGTCTTCGGCAACCAACATAAAAATATAGCCGAACCCCCATGACATGAATCAAAGACATTATTGCGCTAAAGCTAGGTCGTTGCCCGGAAGCAACGCGCCGTATGGCTCGAGTACGGTGTCAAAGCAAGAGCCGCTGCATCGGTGCCCGGATGTAGTGTTAAATGAGCAAGGGTTCTCGCGTTTTCGTGAACGGACGAGGGTAAATAAGCTAGTTCACAAAGGAAAAGGTAAAGGTCGAAGCGACAGAAGGTTGAGATTTGGGACATGGAACATAGGCACTCTAACAGGAAAGTCCATGGAGGTGGTGGACACCATGACAAGGAGGAAGATTAATATTATGTGCCTACAAGAAACGAAATGGGTTGGTGCAAAGGCTAGGGAGTTGGATTCTTCTGGTTTCAAACTTTGGTATACAGGAAAGGTGAAGAATAGGAATGGAGTTGGAATAATTGTGGATAAGCAGTGGAAGAAGGACGTAGTGGATGTCAAGAGGGTGGGAGATCGGATCATCTCTATCAAAATTGTGGTGGAGGGAGGTGCTTTCCATGTGATTAGCGCCTATGCACCGCAAGTGGGTTCGGACGAACAACACAAGATAAGGTTTTGGGAGGATCTAGAGAGTTTGGTTCAAGGCATACCTTTGGGAGATAAGATTTTCTTAGGAGGAGATTTAAATGGCCATGTTGGGAGAGAAGTGACTGGATATGGGAATATTCACGGAGGTCATGGTTTCGGGGTGATGAATGCTGAGGGTAAAACTATTTTGGACTTTTCCTCAACTTTTGATCTTCTCATCGCAAATACATGTTTTAAAAAGAGAGACGAACATCTTATAACCTATAAGAGTGGCATGACAAGCTCTCAAATCGACTTCTTCTTGTTGAGGAGAGTCGACCGGAAATTTTGCATTAACTGTAAAATTATCCCGGGAGAGAGTTTGACAACACAACATAGGGTGCTCGTCATGGATTTTCGCGTTGAGCAAAAGTTGAGAAAAAGACATCATACGAAGAACCCAAGGACGAGGTG
The DNA here is from genome assembly GCF_003086295.3 of Arachis hypogaea. NCBI lineage: Eukaryota > Viridiplantae > Streptophyta > Magnoliopsida > Fabales > Fabaceae > Arachis > Arachis hypogaea. Next base: position 45,515,455 of record NC_092037.1, on the reverse strand, counting down.
GTGGCGGATGAAAAGTGAGGAACAAAGAAGCTTCTTAAGACGGGTAGGAGAAGAGGCAAAGTGCGATGGGAATGAAAGCGCGGAAGAGATGTGGAGGGAGATGGCAGAAGTTATTAGAAGAACAGCAAAAGAAAATTTTGGTGAATCTAAAGGAATAGGACCAAGAGACAAGGAGTCCTGGTGGTGGAATGCGAGTATACAAGAAAAGATAAAGATAAAAAGGAAATGCTTTAAAAAGTGGTCTTTATGCCGCAATGCAGATAACTGGAAAAAATATAAGGCGGCTAAGAAAGAGACAAAAGTGGCTGTAAGTGAAGCAAGAACAAGAGCATATGAGGGTCTCTACCATTCTTTGGGCACGAAAGAAGGAGAAAAATGTATATATAGAATCGCAAAGAGTCGGGAAAGAAGAACGAGAGATTTGGATCAGGTTAAGTGCATAAAGGATAAGGATGGAGAGGTGTTGGCTCAAGAGGAGATTAATGAAAGGTGTAAGAGCTACTTCTACGAGTTATTTAATGAGGGACAGAAGACTCTTCCGAGCCTTGGTCGATTATGCACAAAGGAAGAAGATCAAAACTTTGACTACTATCGAAGGATTCGAAACTTCGAGGTAAAAGAGGCTCTAAAGCAAATGAAAAATGCCAGGGCAGTAGGACCTGATAATATCCCGATTGAGGTTTGGAAGGGTGTTGGAGGAAAAGGCATCAACTGGTTAACCAAGCTTTTTAATGAGATTTTAAGGTCAAAGAAGATGCCTGGTGAGTGAAAAAAGAGCACCTTGGTACCTATCTACAAGAATAAGGGGGATATACAAAGTTGCGGAAACTATAGAGGGATTAAACTTATGAGTCATACTATGAAGTTATGGGAAAGGGTGATAGAACGGAGGTTGAGAAAAGAGACACAATTATCAGAGAACCAATTTGGATTTATGTCAGGCAGATCTACCACTGAAACGATATACCTATTAAGAAGGATGATGGAGAGGTATTGTAGTAATAAAAGAGATCTACACATGGTGTTTATTGATTTGGAAAAAGCGTATGATAGGGTACCAAGGGAGGTCTTATGGAAGGTTTTAGAAAAGAGGAGAGTAAAGATCGCATATATTCGGGCAATTAAAGACATGTATGATGGGGCCACAACTAGTGTGAAGACTCAAGGTGGTGTGATAGAGGAATTCCCTATTGGTATAGGATTACACCAGGGATCATCCTTAAGTCCATAACTTTTCACATTAGTCTTGGAAGTATTCACAGAGCACATCCAAGAGCCTGTGCCATAGTGCATGCTTTTTGCCGATGATATCGTCCTTATGGGAGAGTCAAGGGAAGACCTAAATAAGAATTTGGAGTTATGGAGAGAAGCTCTAGAAGTGTATGGTCTGCGCATAAGCCGTAGCAAGACGGAATATATGGAATATAAGTTTAGTCTGAGAAGGAAAAATTCCAATATAGAGGTGAAAATTGGAGAGAACATCCTACGAAAAGTTAAAAGTTTTTTAAGTATCTTGGGTGCATCATACAGGATAATGGAGAGATTGAACATGATGTAAATCATAGGATCCAAGCAGGTTGGTCAAAATGGCGGAGTGCATCTGGTTTTATATGCGACAAAAAAGTGCCTTTAAAACTTAAAGGTAAATTCTATCGCACCGCTATAAGACCGGCTATGCTGTATGGTACGGAATGTTGGGCGGCTAAAGGGGAGCACTGAGTGTGGCAGAGATGAAGATGTTGAGATGGATGAGTGGTTATACGCGATTGGATAAAATAAGGAATGAAGATATAAGGGAGAAAGTTGGAGTAGCACCCATTGTAGAAAAGATGGTTGAATCGCGTCTCAGGTGGTTTGGACATGTGAGAAGAAGACCGATAGAACATCCAGTCAGGAGGGTGGATGAGATGGAAGATGGACAAAGGGCGAAAGGCAGAGAAAGACCTAAGAAGACCATCCATGAGGTGGTCAAACGAGATCTACATGTAAACGGTCTCTCTGTAGACATGATACATGACAGAGCACAATGACGTCGTTTGATTCATGTGTGGGACAAGACTTTGTTGTTGTTTGTTTGTATCTAACCATATCGGTAGACGAAACAATCCAAGAACTATTATTAGCCGGAGGATCAAAAACCATGGCACACAGCAGGGGTAAAAACTGAAATTGGAAACATAGCATGACATGTCAGGTCTAAAATGAATACGGGTCAAAGCAATGGCCGGAGAGGTGGTGGCCTGCACCACACATGGAGTGGAAAGTGCCATGGGTTAATTAGGATGCTGCATATGGAGGGTGCGATTGATCATTGAAATCAGTGATGGAGGGCCACTTGCTGACGGTAGTAAACAACACTCATGCTCGTTTTGGCCTGTCAGAATGGCAACATAGCGGTGCTGATGCAAGAAACAGAAGGGCAACAGTGTTTCAAAAGAAAATTATTGGAAGGCACTAGAGCAGTGAGTTTTTCTGATGAATCAAATAGGATTGCCTTTCTCTCTGAGCTTTGATACCATGAACAGATGAAAGGAAGGAGAAAAAATTACATAACTTACATGTTTCAACTACACAGAAAAGGTTGAATTAGGTATACAATGTCTAATAACTCCTAATAAACATGTTTACATATTCTAATAAAGTACATGATTATTTATTAAGTATGTTCATGATATAAATCCTTGGACTGAGTTGATTTCTGTCAATTTATTTCACACCAAAATGTTCATTTCTAATTTGCTAGCTAAGATAAAATATTGGGGATGACAATGGGACTAAAACACTGCCTTTTTAGTAAATCCAGCACTTTGGAACCCAGATACCCTGTCTTTATACCATCAACTATCCAAGTGGCATGCATTTTCATAGAACCTTGATACCTAACTGTCGTCACTGAAACCATCGTCACTTGCCTACACATGCTGCAACTCTGGTTTAGTTTCCCTAGTGCATGTAGCTCATGTTTCCCGTCATATTCGAACTAACTTGAAACTGAGTATTGATATTATGTCAATTCTATCTTTAAAATTTACACCACATTCAGTAATTAGAATAATTAGCTAATAAATCCCTAAATCTAATGAATTCAACTCTTCACATAATTGTGAATACTCACTTTACAAATGCTTTAACTGAGATGATTTCTTGCTAGTTATTTTACACCATGACCAATTATATTAAATAAAGAAAAAGAAGAAACCAGAAAAGCATCTAAACTGCCTTTTATTAAACCAGACTATAAGTTGAAGTTCGGTTTCAATATAATGTTTCAAAACAATGGTAAATGTAGTATTCTGTGGAACAAGAAGTTAAGGCCCTTATGGAATGTTTAAATAAGACAGAGGGTAGTTGGAAAAATCATTAATGTTTCAGAAAGTTGAACACCTCATAAACCTAAACTCAGCAAGATGAGACAGAGAGAAGTTATATTTCCATTCTAATATCACATCTCTCAAGAAATATCTGAATATGCACAATATTATGTTACAAAGTGCTAAAGAAAAGTATATTACCTTTCCCAAAAGAAGGGGGATTAATATAGTCAGCACAAGACTTTTAAATAACTGTTGAGTCGGTAAGGTCATTCCAACTCCATCAGCTACAAATTTTTTGAGGGACAACGGAACCTAAAATAAGATGAAACATTGTTACAGAATCATTATTTCTATTTATTACAACAAATACTAAGCCAATTTCCAACACAAAATCATTACTAAAACATTTTGTTCACTTATTTGAAATAGCAGCAAACTAAAGAAAGCTATTCAGCGTAATAAAGCCACAGAAGCAATTGCAATCTAAATCGTAAGAGGTAAAGAGAAAGGGAGCACACACAGAAAATATAATCAAATCTAAAGCAACAATGTCGTGTAATAAAAGCACAACACAAATATAAAATTGAAGGGGACACAAAAAATAATATTAACAAAGCAAAGATAATTCATCGAAAAATGGTAAATATGCAAATTATAATAACTCACAATGAAAATCCCTAACATATTAGATATTACTGTCATTGCAAGAGCCAGTGCAGAATTTCCCCCAGCAAGCTGCAAAGCAAAATATGGAAGGATATAATTTGTATACAGTATATACTAAAATAAATTTACGTAGATATCCAATCATTTATTCGCTACATTAGCAAAAGTGCATGATTCGACGCTTTCTTATAAACTATACAAATGGAAGAATCTAATTGAATAGCAATGTAGAATTGTTTTACAATGTCAATTCATAGCATTAAACTCAAATGTAATGCAAGTTCACTGGATGATATAGAAAAAACTTTATATAAATTGATGCAAAGAGAAATGCAGAAGAAAAACAGGAGAGAAGAGGAACACTGTCGGTACCTGGGTAAGTGCAACACCACTTGATAATGTGGTTGGCATACAATTAAACATGGCCAATCCTGTATGAACGTGGAAATATTTAGAAACCAGATGTGAATGAATAGTAAATAAATTTTTTTCGTCTTTTATTTGTAACTTATATTTCCCCAAATTATCATAACCCAACTCAATTAATGTTTTTCTGTGTTATACCTTCAGCAAACAATCAATCCTTCAACAAATCTGGCCACCAGAAATAGTTTATGGTAACAGATATGTCATAAGCTTCAATGTGGAAAATTCTGGGAATTAACAGGTTGCAGCTTGAATTAATTAAGAGTAATTTGCTATTGCAATGGGAACAGAATTAGATCCCAGCCTTGTGTTCATAAGATTTAATCTTAACATCCTTTTCTTGCTAAATGCCTGAACTAGCTGTTATCATTGAGATATTGGATTTTAGGTAATAAGGAAGAAACAAGAGAACAAATATATTAAAATCAATAACTATGAATATATTTATGAAATAACAATATTATATCATAAAATTCTTGAATTTGACCACATTGATTTTGATTATAGAATTTTTTAGTTTCTCCAACTTCAATTTCATATGCCGCAAGTTGCATGTCTCCCATGATTATAGAATGGTTGGTGAATGGACGTGATGTGGAAGGTTGTGGTATGGAGAGAAGAGGGAACAAGAGGAGTATGGAAAGGGGGGAGAATAAGAAGGAGGAGAATAGAGGGCCTAATTTTGTCACCAACTAATGTCACATGATTGCTGATAGACCATTTGGATGGAGAAGTTAACAAGGTAAATCAAAGAGATGTTAGGTCTCATTTTTTAGAACTTCGAAGGTGAAGTGAACTTAGGCTATAGTTAGGGACGTTAATTGCATTTTTCGCTTGAATTAAAGAGTGTTGAAGAGTCCAAAATTGCTAAAATCCTGGAGTAGCATCATGTGTTTAAAACAACTAATAGTTCCATTTGACAATGCAATACAAGCCCATGCTAGAAGTAGACCGAAAATAAATGGAAAAACCTGTAATAAATTCTTGGGGTTGGAGCTGAATTTGCAATATTATCCGGGAAAAGTATGGTGTGAGAAATAAAATAGATACCTGCCATAGAACACATCACACATTCAGACATAAATAAAAATCAGTTGATCTACTCCTATCTTTTAGGGATCTATAGATATGTAATGGCATTTTGAACACAATGATCAAGATGATCTGCGATAACTTCATGAAATACAGTAGTTCTAAGAAGATATGAGGGGCAGCAAAAAAACTATGTCTCTGCAGTCTTTCAAATCAAAAAGCATTCTTCGTGACCTAGAACAAGGTAATCTACATATGGAATATCACAACAGCCTCAGTCAAGACATTTACTTTTGATCAAATGGAAGTTAACCGAAGTAAGGGAGCAAAACCAAATTCAAGGAGAAAAACAAGATGCATATATTGCTCCTGGTACTTAATAAAACCTTGAAGGAAATCATGAGATTATTCTTTGATGCCAGCCACTTCCAAAGGCTAGAGAAATTTTGTTAAGGCAAGAAATGAAAGATAGTGGATATTTTGGGAAGAACCGCAGAAGTAATAACAGGGCTCTAAGCTAGTGAGTGAGTTAACTGACTTTATCTAAACTGAAGAAGGGATTAGTTCAGGCCTTTTATCTTTGGTATTTGTTTCTAGTCTTGGGAAGGTTGAGTGTTCTTTCTACTATCCTCTCTATCATGTAATTCCTCAACCATCAGGCAAAACTTGGTCAATAATAAGAAAAATCCACAGTTTTTACTACGCTTTGCTGTAACTGATTGGAAACAAATGCTAGACATTATAATGATTCATTTTTAGCTGTTATTAAAAATACCATATTTGGGGCATATTGCATTATTGCTCTGTGCATAGTCTGTTTAATGGTATTTCTTTAACCAATATACAAAGGTATTAACATACTTCAATTGCATGGTTTATCCATATGAAATGCTACGCTTGTAATCAGTCTATAAAACACAGATATAGGAAATTCAAGGTCATACTATCCCAAACAGCCCAACAGGGAATGCTTCTACAGCTGCAATGATTTCCTCACTGCGCAACATCAACCCTACATGAAAAGATCAGAACACTTTGAAAAAAGGGCACCAAAAACAACACATAATGCAAGAGAGTAGACTCCAAAACAAACCTGAGATAATAAAAATTCCAAATGGCCCAAGTTTTGACAAATTGTATTTATCAGCAGCACAACCAAGACTAGGATATGCTAATCCTAATCCCACCGCAGAGACCAGAGCTGCACATTTTGCCACAACACAGATCAACTAATTTGGTCATCTGTCAAAACATAACAAAATTAAGTAGACCATAAAATAAGATCAACAAGAAGAGGGGAAAAATTACAAGCAAAATTTGAATGCTCAGGAAGACAGAGAGCTACCCAAGGGTAAAAGATTGTTCCCAGCAAACCTCAAAATGGGTTGCACCAAACTCAATCCATTCGTCCCTCTGCTTCCACTCCCACCCATCTGAATTTCCAAAATGAAGTAAATTGAAAAAATAAATTTAAAAATAAATCAAATTCAAATAACAAAAAAAAAAGAAAAAAAAACTATACTTTGTCATAAAACTTCCTTTCCCACAGCTTAAGCTAAGAGTAGAAGTCATGTGAAATTTTTGCATAGCCTTTCTATCATTTTTTATTGGTCCTGTATGCTAAAATTCCCTCTTTTAGAGTCAACAACTATCGAACACTTCTAAGTCATAAAGCATGTCATCAAATCACTACTCACAAAAATAGTTAACCTAATAGGAAGAGTTACATACATAAATAGTTACATCTTATATCCCTAAGATTGCTCCTTTCCTCCTTTCCTCAAAAACACGGGACCAAAACCTAAAAATGGGATAAAAAAAATAGAAACATAAAAGATTGAAGTTTTTCGCCAGTCAATACATTTCAATTCAGCTCCAAAGTTTTGGTTGGTACTTAAATATTATTGACGATGAACAAGAGAAGGAACCTGTTGGGGTTGGCCACTGGCTCTTACGGGTGAGCATTTCGGACGGAGAGCTACGCAACTTGTGGGGACAAAATTGGCAACCTTAACTGCTGAAGGAAGACAGCGAAAAGTGGTGGAAGGTTTTGTGTAATTCGGGGGGAAATGAAGGTTGGGGCGACAGAAATATGAGGAGATCGTAGCGGTAGGAGGAAGCAGCGTAAGGGTGAGCGAGCGGGTGATGTCCGACATGGCTCCAAGGCTGTAATACTAACAACTAAGGGTGGCAGTCCCGCGGGTTACTTCTTCTATTGTTCAAGTCAATTGGATAATTGTGCAACCCAAATCTCGGGTTTAGTCAAAAAGAAAATTACCCAATTGAGTAAAATACCGTGAAAGACTATAACTAAATCTGACCACAAGGTAAGCGTTCGTTTTCCCTGAAACACAAGGACACGGACTGAGACCGTGAATTTGGAATGCGTGATTGTGTTTCCTAATTACTAGTTACGGCAAGTTTGGGTAAAAAACCGCATTGAGTGGGGCTGCCTTAAAATAGCCCTTACAGAGCTTCTCTATCAAGAGCTGCTAGTTGTTACAAACCAGTGGGCCAGATAAGAAACTTACAAGCCATATACACCAAACAAGCTAGCCACAGCAAGACCAACAGCTTTATGCGCAGAGCTTTCGTAAGTAACTCAGCGCTCCACACGGGGAAAATGAAAACAGAATTCGTCTTCTTAAATAATTTTTTTTGAAAAAAAATTTAAAATATAAGAATTTTTATTAATAATAATTTTTAAATAGATTATTTTAAATTTGAAAAGTTATTATAAAAATTTTTATTTTAAAATTGTGCATTAAATATGAGTGATAAAATAATTTTTGAAAATAGAAGAAGTTACATTTATTAACTTATTCAAAAATTCTTAAATAACTTTTTGAAAAGTTAAAAGTTTATTTAAAAAATTGTATCAAACACTATTAAGATAACCTTTTTAAGTCAAAAGTTGAAAAAAAGTAGTTTTTTGGTATTTTTCAAACGGATTCTTAGTGGAGTTAATACTTAAAATGGTGTCTGAAATTTTACTCTGACTCAATTTAGTCTTTAAAGTTTTAATTGATTTTAATTGTATTCTAAAATTTTGACCCGCGCCTCAATTTGGCTTTTTTGTTGCTTTCTGTCACCGGAGAACTGACTTGCCAATTTTAGTTGACACTTAGCACTATCAAAACGACGTCTTTTAATTCTTGCCGCCCAAATTGTTTAAAAACGACGTGTATGACATGAGAACGGGGTTAAACCAAAACATAAGCGTTAACTACCTCAAAATGAAATCCCCAATTGATCCTTCTTCTTCCTCCTCCTCCCTTGATATACGTATCCTCAGAGAAGAATAATGTGTATTGCTGTAACTAAAGCTTGAAGTTTTTCTGCCCTCTATTGTAAAGACTAATTGCTTCGGAATCACCATTTCTTTAAAATGTTGCATGAGGTTTGTTTTTCATTTTTTTGCTCTATTTCATGAGATTTGTTTTTCATTTGTTTCGCTCTATTACCCTAATGGAGGAGAAGCAGACACCCAAAATTGTTGCTATTACTTCTGGTGTATATCATAATATGCTCTTGCAAATTTTGTAACAGTGTAACTCTTTATACCTACTCAATTTTTCTTTATTTATTATTTTTTTTAAGTTTATTAATTTTGATACATTAAGAGTAGTATAAACTTGTTTGCAGCGTCATCTAATCAAATTTTGATACATTAAGAGTAATATTTGGCTTTTTTTAAGCATATGTTTAATTAATTTGATCAAAAGAGAAACAATTGAACCCTTTTTCTTTATAAGCTTATATAATGGAATAAGGAATATATGATAAATTGTTATGTCAGCTAAGACATTAGAATGATTTTTAATGATATGTTGCCAGACTTTCGCTGTATTATTAGCTGTATTTTAAAATTACATATAAGGCTACTTTTTGAGCAATAATAGTTGCTAACATCAACAATATGAAATTAATATGGAGAAAAATATTTGAGACTATATAACAAATTTTATACATCTTCTTAATTGCATTGCAAGTGTAATGGTGTAAATAAATATGTCTAATTTTTACCTTTTTTATGTCTTTTGGGTCTCAGAGTAAATATTGATAAGTGCTAATAAGAGAAGAAGAATTCAATCTCTCTCCCTTCAAAAATAGATCAATTACTATACCCTACTTTTACAAGAATGAATATCATGTGGATGTCTTTGAAATTTTGTGCTGATATAGATATGTAGTACCATGAGTACTAGGTATGGATGGTCAACATAGCACTGACGGAGAGGACACACTTGATGAAAATGTTATTGGTGGAGTTTATAAATTTTTTTGAGTTGCACTCACATGATTCTTCAACTGGTGTTTCTGAAGTAGAAGGAAAAAGATCAATTAAGGTACAATAAGAAAATATTTGATGAGGAGTCCCCTTAGACAATTTATGACATAGCATGTGATGCTGCTCACATTTTCTTGCTCACTCGCAAAAAAAAATCTACCGAGTTAGAAAGCAAGTGCTGGACTTTTGACCTTGAGGATAATGGCCAACTCGGGCATGGAACAACACAAAGCGCATTATTTCCTACACCTGTTCAAGACTTGTCGTAAGATATATCTCTTATTGGTATCGATTGTGGCTTGTTTCATATAAGTGTGATTTTCTCATCCGGAGATGTGTGATCATGGGGAATGGAGAAGGATCTTGGCTTATGCCCTAATGCTGGTCGTGGTTCATTAGATTTTGGTGATGTCCTCTCACCCCTGCGTAAACCATGTGCTCCATACCAACCTAAATTTTTAGATCCGATTCGAGTTGAATACGGAACTACATATACTATTATTATTGCGCGGGATGGATATAATATGTGGTCTTGGGGTAGGGGGCGATGTGGAGTTCTTAGAACGGGTAATGAATTGGATTGTTATACCTCCATTAAGGTGCGGTGGTCTCCAATGACAGAAGATTCAGAGGAAGAGGAATCAAATAGCTCCCAGACCATCGAAGAATAGAATGCAACTCACAACCGCACCAATGGAGAACCTTCCCACCTCTGTTACGGTATGCGTTCTTAACCCAGCTACTACGCGAAAGACTTCTACTAGAGCTACCTGAACCTTGGCTGTTGCTCCCCAATATCCTTTTCAACTCTTGGAGAGACTTTTGCGATCTGAAAAAATTGGGGCTGCTAGGTTTTATTTGAAATTTTTAGGGGATAAATTGATGCCTTCAAATATTTTGCCATGTCATCTAACTGCTATGGTGTCAGGTGTCAACTAAAATTGTTAGATCAGCTTTTTGGTGACGAAAAATGACGAAAGGGCCAAATTGAGGCACGAGTCAAAATTTCAGGGGACAATTAGAGCCAATTGAAATCTTAAGGACTAAATTGAGTCAGAGGTCAAATTTCAGGAGTCATTTTGAGTATTAACTCCTAGTTAGAGACCTAAACTATTTTAGTTTTAGAGCACATCATTTTAATTCTTTTCGATGTCTTTCAAAAAATAAAATTAGAAGAGATTGAACTTTTTAAAAATAAAAATTAAAAATTTAGTGGTAAATTCTATGGTACAGAATGTAATTTTTTTCTACATATATAAAACTTAGGTGGAAGTTTTTAAAAATGAAAAATCTGTTGTAATGCTCTTTATGTTTAATCACGTCTTACAGCCTCTTGATTTATCAATAGGATAGTGATTTGTCTCTTTATATATATTAAATATTAATTGAGATTAATTTTTGAATGAAAGTATTAATTAAGTGGGTTAGATTTTTTTTTGTAACAGACCAATTAAAAATTAGACCATATTTTAATTTGGGCCAAAATAATCATTTTAGATCTTTTAATATACGATATAACTGTTCACCAACAAAAAAATATGGTATAACCTTTTTAGGTTTTTTAACATAAATAAATTAATAAAGACAAAAATAAATAAATAAATAAATTAATACAGCATTATTTCCAAAAAAAAACAATGAAAATCAAATTAAATACTAACATACAATCTCGCTTTTTTTTATTGATTTATGAAAAATATAAATTTGGCCACACCCATTTTGGTACAAATTTGAGAAAATTATTTCAATTTGAATGGATAGTATGACCAAACCTTTACTTTATTATATTTTAAGTTTTTAACCCTTACAATTATTATACTTACACACTAAATTTATATGTATAGTTATTTTATAGGAAAATCAAATGTTGAAATATTTTATTTTAGTTTCTAAAGGAATATTTTCTATCGTACGATTTTATTTTTTTAAAAAAGATCTAAAATAATATTTTAAAATTTGAATAATTATAAGATATATAATATTTATAATATAAAAAAAGTGCAACAAGAAAAGTTTTATCCAAAAATAAAGTCACATCATGATTCATTTTCTAAAATTAGATTTTTATTTTTATAATATTTTATTTTATTTTGTCTTTGATTAAAATAATCAAAGGTGACTATTAATATATTTTTTTTCTTTCTTTGGTCACGGACAAATGATAAAGTTATAAATAACAAACTATAATAATTAATCAACTATAACAATAAAAAGCAGGGACTTATTTAAGTCCAAATTTAAGTATGGTCTAAATTTGTAACTGGCCTTTTACAAATAAAATTTAATCTGTCTAATTAACATTTGCATTTAAAAATTAATTTCAATTAATACTTAATATAAAAGGACAAATTACTGCAAACTATCTTATTGATTAGTTAAGAGACTACAAGACCTAATTAGACATAGAGTAAGCTACAAGACTTGATTAGACATAAAGTACACTACAATACGTATTCATTTTTAAAAGTATCCACCAAAATTTTATATGTGTAAAAAAAATTACATTCTACATTATAAAATTTACCAAATTTAATAGTATATTTTTTAAAATTTTTTTCTAATACGCACGAAAAAAAAAAGAAAAGAGACCTGAAAATACTCTTCTCTTCTCATGTGGTCTCTTTCAATAAAAAATTAAAATCATACTGGTTTACGAAGATTTTTTTACAAGTGAAAAATTTTAATATTTTTCTATTATCTTTATTGTATCTTTTATTTTATTTTTTATTGTTATTCCTATTATATGCGTGTGGTTTAAGATCTAGAGTTGTTGTATATTTTTATCAAAAAATTTGAAACTTGTTAAATCAAATGAATTTTGTGTTACGTTTGGTAAAACATTTAGTCCTTAGGATCCAATTTTTGAATCTGTTACTCCTATAATAAACTTTGTTGATATTGTTTTCTTAGATTTTGATTTTGTTTTTCTCCCAATCTACTCCGGTTATGATATTTGGTTTTGATTAATAATTCTGACGTTGTTTTCTATTATTTTGTTTTTATTTTTTTAATTAATAAATATATTTAAATAATTTTATTTATTTTAGACTCTATATTTATTTTAAATTAAATAAGATACTCAGGTATAATTTAATCTTATATATTTTATATTAAACATAATATAAATATTTAATTTAATTTCTATCTCTTAAGTCTTAATATTTGTCTCTAAATCTCTTTTATAAGTGCAACTTAAAAAAATAAAAATCAACTTATAACTTTGGTTTTCAAAATCGAACCAAATTGGTAAATTCAACTTGGTTAATAAAAAAATTGGTCATTCCATTAATTTGGTTTTAATAAAAAACACTTGCTTCTAGAAAAGTTACTGAAAAGAAAAAGTCTAGGGAGCCAATGGCCTAAGCGTACAATGTGTACAATGAAGGTTTAGGAAGTATTAGAGATATGAACATTAGTGTTACGTTGTCTTGTCAGGTTATGCTTTTGGGATGAGTGGTTTTAGGAAATGGTATTAGAGTTTCAGATCCAGAAGGTCAAGAGTTCGAACCTTGGTGAACCCAAAATTAGCTTTTTATAACGTGAGATGTTTAGTATCCCTGGTATCTGGATGGTTATTCTGGATAGTATAGGTGATGTTCATTTTATTCATAAACTAAAAATTTAGCCCATTGTACACATTGTACGTTTAACCCATTGGCTCCCTAGCACTACTCTACTGAAAAAGTCCATCAAACCATCAGTCTAGTTTTTGGAATTTGGCCGGTTTTTCTTTACTCCTTAAACAACGTCATTTTTTATTTTCTAAAAAGTCAAAAATAAAAAATTTTAAACTAGAAACAATAAAAATTGGTTCAGATTGATTTTTTTGAATTAAAAAAGTATTGTTTTTAATAAAATACTTTTATTCAATTTTAAATCTATTTAGATATATCATTTAAAAAAAGAGTTAAATACGATTTTGGCTCTTAAAGTATTGGTCGAAAATTTTTTTTGTTTCCAACTTTTTTTTACATACAAAATCGTTTCTAAAATTTAAAATTAAATTTTAAAATCGTCATTTTTACTTAAATGTTAAATTTTAGACCAAATTACCCATAATAAAAAACTTATAAAATAAAAAAAGAAAGAATAAGAAAAAGAGAGTGTTGCTCCTGCGAAGGGAAAAGGAAAGAAGAAGAAGAGGAAAGGGAAGGGAAGAAGAAGAAGAAGCTGTCCACGATCTATTCTGCCTCCGCTTCTGCCGCCACCTCCGTACCATTTTTGTCCACAAGGTAAGGATGATTTTAAAATCTAAGTTAAACTTTGGGGACGATTTTGTATGCAAAAAAAGGTTGGGGACGAAAAACATTTTCGATCTATACCTTTTAAACATTTTCAAAATCGTACTTAACTTTTTAAAAAAAATTACTTTTATTAAAAAGTAAATTATTTATTTTTTTAAAAGTTAATAATACCTTACTTAAAAAAAAGCAAAAACAAAAGATGTTTTAATACATTAAAATTTTTTTAAAAAGTTTATCCAAATACAAAATAGCTTTTTACTTGTTTGAGTGCTATTAAATCAATAAAAAAGATATTTTTTATTTTTTTTATTTTTTAGTGTGTTTGTCAAATTTCTAATAATAAAATAAAAGTACTAGAAAAAATATCATTTAAAAAAATCTTTAAAAAATATCATTTAAAAAATATCTTTTTTGAGAATGGCATCAAAACAAGTTCTTTGTCTATTAAAAATAATATATTGTTAAAAAATATGATAAAAATTATTTTTTTTCAAAAGTCAATCTAAATTGATACTAAATTCACTCACCCTCATCTATACATGGGACGTGAAAATTTACGAGTTTGTTTAGAAACTTATGAATTAGAATTCAGTTAAGAATTAGAATTCTTTTTTTTATTTTAGAACAAATAAAAAAATGATTTGAATTCTTTGGAGAACTCTGATTCTCAATTTTTTTTTCATTTACAAATCAGACCAAAAAGATCCAATTTAAAAATTAATTATCACACTAAAAAAATTTAATATGCCAAATGTAAAAAATTATCTCTATTTATATATTTTAATATAATAAGTAGATATTTAGTAAAATAATTTTGTTAAAGACAAAATTATAAAAGAAAAAAATCACTCATATAAGAGTTATTCCAAATTAAAGAATTAACTTTCATTCTATTAATATAATAAAACCATTTTAAACTATAAAATTGAGTCTCAAATATAAATAAATTCTATTCTTAAAGAAAATACAATTCTTTTTCACATTCAAATAGTTTTCAAATAAGCTCTATATAATAGCAACCCTCACCTTCTCTAGCCCAAGTAGCCACCATCGCCGAACTACTCATCGTCATCTAGAGGGTGTCATCACTAAAGGGATTGATGACCGGATTTTTGACGGTCTACAATTTCACAAATAAATTCTCGTTACAAGTATAGTTTCTAAACCAACAATAATCCTTTCATACAAAAATTTGTTTGTCACTAAAACAAACCCCTAAAATCTATAAACCGAAGTATTTAAACCTCGGGTCGTTCTCCCTAGGAATTACAATAAAGTGTCCTTGTTATTGGTTATGAGGTATGTTTGAGGTTTTTGAGATATTAGACATGAAATGTAAATGGAATTGAAATTCAACTAACAAAAGGTCTTGGCAAGGTTTGGTGGTCAAGGATCTCTATCCTAATCACTAACCACAACTTGAGAATCGGCAAGGATCAATCCCATTAAGTCATCATCTAACTAATAGAAGAGGAAAGTCAAATGAGCTATATTAATCCAAGTCCATAAGTCCTAACTCTCCACCAATTTAATTAGTGAGAACTAGAGTCAATGGCTCCCAATAATCAATTACTTGGACATTAGTAACTCAAGATTTCCTAAGTTACCTTTTCAAGCCAAGAGCACAAAATTCTATTCTAAAATCCAACCAAGCATTTTATCAAACACTTGGAAGGTACAAAAGGAAAAGCATAGTAAATTGATAACAAGAGTAGAATCTAACAACAATTGAACGTAAGAAATCAACAACAACAATCAAAAGGAACACAATTATTATGAATTACCTCAAATGGAATTGGAAGAAAGTAAAAGAGACAAGAGTAGATCTACAATAAAGTATGAGAACAACATAAAGGAAATTACAACAAAAGAATAGAAGAAGAATGAATGTAACAATAAGGAATTGAAAGGTAGAAGTAGATGAGAGCAAAGATTAAAACCTAGATCTAAGAACTAAACCTAATCATAATCCTAATCCTAGAGAGAAGTGAGAGCTTTTCTCTCTAAAACTAACTCTAAACTAATCCTAATGAGTGTGAATGATGGAATCCCCCTTTGATCTTCAATCATTGACTTTAAATAACATTTTTGGCGCCAAAGTTGGTTGGGATTGGGCCCACAACCTTTCTGAATTCGTTGGCCACGTTTTCATTAAAAAATCATATACCAGCACCGACGCGTACGCGTCCATGGGGTAATTCGCAATGTGCGCATAAGCGCCTGGTACGCGTGCGCGTCCATGGGCGAGTTCAATTCTTTGGCTTTTCATGATCTTCTCCACTTTGTATGCTTTCCTTTCACTCCTTTGATCCTTCCCTAGCCCTTTTCAACCTAAAATCACTTAACAAACAAATCAAGGCATCTAGTGAAATCAAAGGTGAATTAAAATTAACTAATTTAAGGTCTAGAAAGCATGTTTTCATATTTAAGCACAAATTGGAAGACAATCATGAAACCATGCTATTTTATTGAATAAATATGGGTAAAAGGTCATAAAATCCCTTAAATGAAGCATAAGATAAACCCTACAAATGGGGTTTGATAGCGCGAAATTGTGATCAATACTTTTCACAACTCAAATAATCCCCGGTGATGAAACCAAAAACTTGGTGTTCACTACCATGGCATAAACACAATTTCGCACAACTAACCAGCAAGTGTACTGGGTTGTCCAAGTAATAAACCTTACGCGAGTAAGGGTCGATCCCACAGAGATTGTTGGTATGAAGCAAGCTATGGTCACCTTGTAAATCTCAGTCAGGCAAACTCAAATGGGTATGGTGATATACGCATAAAACTATAAAGATAAAGATAGAGATACTTATGTAATTCATTGGTAGGAATTTCAGATAAGCGTATGAAGATGCTTGTCCCTTCCGTCTCTCTGCTTTCCTACTGTCTTCATCCAATCCTTCTTACTCCTTTCCATGGCAAGCTTATGCAAGGGTTTCACCGTTGTCAGTGGCTACCTCCCATCCTCTCAGTGGAAATGTTCAACGCACCCTGTCACGGCACGGCTATCCATCTGTCGGTTCTCGATCAGGCCGGAATAGAATCCAGTGATTCTTTTGCGTCTGTCACTAACGCCCCGTGACGATTGGATTTTTGATGGCTTAAAATTTCACAAATGAATTCTCGTTGCAAGTATAGTTCCTAAACCAAGCAATAATCCTTTCATACAAAAAGTTGTTTGTCACTAGTACAAAACCCTAGAATTTATAAACCGAAGTATTGGACCTCGGGTCGTCTCTCAAAGGACTTGCAGGGTAGTGTTCTTGTTATTGGTTATGGATTTATTTATTTTGGGGTTTTAGATGAGAAAAATGAATAGTAAATGGTAAGAAAACTTTATTAACAAAATGGTCTTGGCAAGATTTGGTTGTCAAGGGTCTTCATCATTATCACTAGCCACAAGTATGGTAGTTGCAAGGATTAATCCCACTTAGTCATCCTTAAATCAATTAACAAAGGAAAGTCAAGTGAGTTATATCAATCCTAGTCCATAAGTCCTAGCTTTCCACTAATTGGATTAATGAAGGCTAGAGTTAATGGCTATCAACTAGCAATCAATTGGACACTAGTGACTCAAGGAATCCTAAGTTACCTTCTCAAGCCAAGAACATAAAATCCTACTCTAACATCCTCTCAAGCATTTCATCAAACACTTGGAGGGTAATGAAAGAAAGCATTTTTATTTGTAAGAATAAAAGGAATCAACAACCAACAATTACAAAGAATTAACAAAACAACAATCAACAACATCACAATCACATGAATTATCTCAAATTGCATTATTAAAAGGAAACAAAAGAACAAGAATATCTCAATTACAAAACCTAGAGAACAAAATAAGAGAAATTACAACAAGAGGATAGGGATAGAAAGAAGAACCAAAGTGTAGCAATCACCACTTGAAGGTAGAAGTAGAAGGAGACTTGAATTAAACCTAGAACTATGAGATCCTAATCTAACCCTAATTCCTAATCCTAGAGAGAAGTGAGAGCTTCTCTCTCTAAAACTAACTCTAACTCCTAAAACTAAGCTAATGATCAAACGTACCTAAAGTATGTTGATTCCCCTTCAATACTTGACTTAAATAGCATCAGAAATGAGTTGGATTGGGCCCACATGGCTCCTAAAACCGCTGGGGACGATTTCATTAAAGTGGGCCATGGACAGAATCGGCGCGCACGCGCACTTTGCGCGTGCGCGCCCCTGAACGCGAAGCAACATATGGCAAAATTTATATCATTTCGAAGCCCCGGATGTTAGCTTTCCAACCCAACTGGAACCGCATCATTTGGATCTATTTAGCTCAAGTTATGGTCAATTAAGTGCGAAGAGGTCGGCTTGACAACTTTCCGGTTCTTTCATTTCTTCATGAGTTCTCCAACTTTGCATGCCTTTTCTTCATTCCCTTGATCCAATCTTTGCCTCCTAAATCTGAAATCACTTAACAAACATATCAAGGCATCTAATAGAATCAAGGTGAATTAAATTTATCTATTTTAAGACCTAAAAAGCATGTTTTCACTCTTAAGCACAATTAAAGGAGAATATACAAAACCATGCTAGTTCATTGGGTAAATGTGGGAAAAGGTGATAAAATCCCCTAAATTCAATACAAGATAAACCGTCAAATTGGGGTTTGTCACCCCGCCCTCAGGAGTTTGAAGCACGTCACAGTCATTCAATCATTGAATCCTACTCAGAATACCACAGACAAGGTTAGACCTTCCGGATTCTCTTGAATGCCGCCATCAGTTCTAGCCTATACCACGAAGACTCTGATCTCACGGAATGGCTGGCTCGTTTGTCAGGCGAGCACTCGGTTGTCAGGCGATCAACCATGCATCGTGTATCAGGAATCCAAGAGATATTCACCCAATCGAAAGTAGAACGGAGGTGGTTGTCAGTCACACGTTCATAGGTGAGAATGATGATGAGTGTCACGGATCATCACATTCATCAAGTTGAAGAACACGTGATATCTTAGAACAAGAACAAGCGGAATTGAATAGAAGAACAATAGTAATTGCATTACTACTCGAGGTACAGCAGAGCTCCACACCTTAATCTATGGTGTGTAGAAACTCCACCGTTGAAAATACATAAGAACAAGGTCTAGGCATGGCCGAATGGCCAGCCTCCCAATGAGGGTTCAATCATCAAAACATGATCAAAAGATCCAAAGATTGAAAGATCCCCAATACAATAGTAAAAGGTCCTACTTATAGAAAACTAGTAGCCTAGGGTGTACAGAGATGAGTAAAAGACATAAAAATCCACTTCCGGGCCCACTTGGTGTGTGCTTGGGCTGAGCAATGAAGAAGTTTCGTGCAGAGACTCTTCTTGGAGTTAAACGCCAGCTTTAGTGCCAGTTTGGGCGTTTAACTCCCATTTTGGTGCCAGTTCCGGCGTTTAACGCTGGAATTTCTGAAGGTGACTTTAAATGCCGGTTTGGGCCACCAAATCTTGGGCAAAGTATGGACTATCATATATTGCTGGAAAGCCCAGAATGTCTACTTTCCAACGCCGTTGAGAGCGCGCCAATTGGGCTTCTGTAGCTCCAGAAAATCCACTTCGAGTGCAGGGAGGTCAGAATCCAACAGCATCTGCAGTCCTTTTTAGTCTCTGAATCAGATTTTTGCTCAGGTCCCTCAATTTCAGCCAGAAAATACCTGAAATCACAGAAAAACACACAAACTCATAGTAAAGTCCAGAAAAGTGAATTTTAACTAAAAACTAATAAAAATATACTAAAAACATACTAAAAACAATGCCAAAAAGCGTACAAATTATCCGCTCATCACAACACCAAACTTAAATTGTTGCTTGTCCTCAAGCAACTGAAAATCAAATAAGATTGATAGAAGAGAATATGCCATGAATTCCAAAAACATCTATGAAGATCAGTATCAATTAGATGAGCGGGGCTTTAAACTTTTTGCCTTTGAACAGTTTTGGCATCTCACTCTGTCCTTTGAAATTCAGAATGGTTGGCTTCTTTAGGAACTCAGAATCCAGATAGTGTTATTGATTCTCCTAGTTAAGTATGATGATTCTTGAACATAGCTACTTATTGAGTCTTGGCCGTGGCCCAAAGCACTCTGTCTTCCAGTATTACCACCGGATACATACATGCCACAGACACATAATTGGGTGAACCTTTTCAGATTGTGACTCAGCTTTGCTAGAGTCCCCAATTAGAGGTGTCCAGGGTTCTTAAGCACACTCTTATTGCCTTGGATCACAACTTTATTTCTCTCTTTCTCTTTTCGTTTTTTCGTTTTCCTTTCTCCCCTTTTTTTTCGAAATTTTCTCTCTTTTTTTTTGTATTCACTGCCTTTTTTTCTTGCTTCAAGAATCATTTTTATGATTTTTCAGATCCTCAGTAACATGTCTCCTTTTTCATCATTCTTTCAAGAGCCAACATTCATGAACCACAAATTTAAAAGACATATGCACTATTTAAGCATACATTCAGAAAACAAAAGTATTGCCACCACATCAAAATAATTAAACTGTTATAAAATTTAAAATTCATGCAATTCTTATCTTTTTCAATTAAGCACGTTTTTTATTCAAGAAAGGTGATGGATTCATAGGACATTCATAACTTTAAGGCATAGACACTAAGACACTAATGATCACAAGACACAAACATAGATAAACATAAGCACTAAAATTCGAAAAACAGAAAAATAAAGAACAAGGAAATTAAAGAACGGGTCCACCTTAGTGATGGCGGCTTGTTCTTCCTCTTGAAGACCCTATGGAGTGCTTGAGCTCCTCAATGTCTCTTCCTTGTCTTTGTTTCTCCTCTCTCATGATCCTTTGATCTTCTCTAATTTCATGGAGGAGGACGGAATGTTCTTGGTGCTCCACCCTTAGTTGTCCCATGTTGGAACTCAATTCTCCTAGAGAGGTGTTTAGTTGCTTCCAATAGTTTTGTGGAGGAAAGTGCATCCCTTGAGGTATCTCAGGGATTTGATGATGAGAGGGGTCTCTTGTTTGCTCCATCCTCTTCTTAGTGATGGGCTTTTCTTCATCAATAGGGATGTCTCCCTCTATGTCAACTCCAACTGAATAACAGAGGAGACAAATGAGATGAGGAAAGGCTAACCTTGCCAAGGTAGAGGACTTGTCCGCCACCTTATAGAGTTCTTGAGCTATAACCTCATGAACTTCTATTTCTTCTCCAATCATGATGCTATGGATCATGATAGCCCGGTCTATAGTAACTTCGGACCGGTTGCCAGTGGGAATGATTGAGCGTTGGATAAACTCCAACCATCCTCTAGCCACGGGCTTGAGGTCATGCCTTCTCAATTGAACCGGCTTTCCTCTTGAATCTCTCTTCCATTGGGCGCCCTCTTCACAGATGTCTATGAGGACTTGGTCCAACCTTTGATCAAAGTTGACCCTTCTAGTGTAAGGATGTTCATCTCCTTGCATCATGGGCAAGTTGAATGCCAACCTTACATTTTCCGGACTAAAATCCAAGTATTTCTCCCGAACCATAGTAAGCCAATTCTTTGGGTCCGGGTTCACACTTTGATCATGGTTCTTGGTGATCCATGCATTGGCATAGAACTCTTGAACCATTAAGATTCCGACTTGTTGAATGGGGTTGGTAAGAACTTCCCAACCTCTTCTTCAGATCTCATGTCGGATCTCCGGATATTCACCTTTTTTGAGTTTGAAAGGAACCTCGGGGATCACCTTCTTCAAGGCCACAACTTCATAGAAGTGGTCTTGATGCATCCTTGAGATGAATTTTTCCATCTCCCATGACTCAGAGGTGGAAGCTTTTGCCTTCCCTTTCCTCTTTCTAGAGGTTTCTCCGGCCTTGGATGCCATAAATGGTTATGGAAAAACAAAAAGCAATGCTTTTACCACACCAAACTTAAAAGGTTTGCTCGTCCTCGAGCAAAAGAAGAAAGAAGAGAGTAGAAGAAGAAGAAATGAGAAAGAATGGAATGGCTTTGTGTTCGGCCAAAAAGGGGGAGAAGTGGTGTTTAGGTTGTGTGAAAATGAAGGAGTGAAGATGGATTTATATAGGAGTGGGGGGAGGCCAATGGTTCGGTTATGGGAGGGTGAATTTGGGTGGGAAAGTGTTTTGAATTTGAATGGTGAGGTAGGTGGGGTTTTATGAAGGATGGATGTGAGTGGTGAAGAGAAAGATGGGATTTGATAGGTGAAGGGTTTTTGGGGAAGAGGTGTTGAGGTGATTGGTGAATGGGTGAAGAAGAGAGAGAGTGGTGGGGTAGGTGGGGATCCTGTGGGGTCCACAGATCCTTAGGTGTCAAGGAAAAGTCATCCCTGCACCAAATGGCATGCAAAAATGCATTTTGAGCCAATTCTGGCGTTAAACGCCGGGCTGGTGCCCATTTCTGGCGTTTAACGCCAAGTGCTTGCCCTTTTCTGGCGTTTAACGCCAGTCTGGTGCCCCTTTCTGGCGTTAAACGCCCAGAATGGTGCCAGACTGGGCGTTAAACGCCCATCTGCTAGCCTTACTGGCGTTTAAACGCCAGTAGGTTCTTCCTCCAGGGTGTGCTGTTTTTCTTTCTGTTTTTCTTTCTGTTTTTGCTTTTTTCATTGATTTTGTGACTTCTCATGATCATCAACCTACAGAAAGCATAAAATAACAAAAGAGAATAGATAAAATATAACATTGGGTTGCCTCCCAACAAGCGCTTCTTTAATGTCAGTAGCTTGACAGTGGGCTCTCATGGAGCCTCAGAAATGCTCAGAGCAATGTTGGAACCTCCCAACACCAAACTTAGAGTTTGAATGTGGGGGTTCAACACCAAACTTAGAAGTTGGTTGTGGCCTCCCAACACCAAACTTAGAGTTTGACTGTGGGAGCTCTGTGTGGCTCTGTTTTGAGAGAAGCTCTTCATGCTTCCTCTCCATGGTGACAGAGGGATATCCTTGAGCCTTAAACACCAAGGATTCTTCATTCACTTGAATGATCAATTATCCTCTATCAACATCAATCACAGCCTTTGCTGTGGCTAGGAAGGGTCTGCCAAGGATGATGGATTCATCCATGCATTTCCCAGTCTCAAGAACTATGAAATCAGCAGGGATGTAATGGTCTCCAACTTTTACCAGAACATCCTCTACAAGTCCATAGGCTTGTTTTCTTGAGTTGTCTGCCATCTCTAGTGAGATTTTTGCAGCTTGCACCTCAAAGATCCCTAGCTTCTCCATTACAGAGAGAGGCATGAGGTTTACACTTGACCCTAAGTCACACAAGGCCTTCTTGAAGGTCATGGTGCCTATGGTACAAGGTATTGAAAACTTCCCGGGATCCTGTCTCTTTTGAGGTAATTTCTGCCTAGACAAGTCATCCAGTTCTTTGGTGAGCAAAGGGGGTTCATCCTCCCAAGTCTCATTTCCAAATAACTTGTCATTTAGCTTCATGATTGCTCCAAGGTATTTAGCAACTTGCTCTTCAGTGACATACTCATCCTTTTCAGAGGAAGAATACTCATCAGAGCTCATGAATGGCATAAGTAAGTCCAATGGAATCTCTATGGTATCATTTTGAGCCTCAGATTCCCATGGTTCCTCATTGGGGAACTCATTGGAGGCCAGTGGACGTCCATTGAGGTCTTCCTCAGTGGCGTTCACTGCCTCTCCTTCCTCTCCAAATTCGGCCATGTTGATGGCTTTGCACTCTCCTTTTGGATTTTCTTCTGTATTGCTTGGGAGAGTACTAGGAGGGAGTTCAGTAATTTTCTTGCTCAGCTGACCCACTTGTGCTTCCAAATTTCTAATGGAGGACCTTGTTTCAGTCATGAAACTTTGAGTGGTTTTGATTAGATCAGAGACCATGGTTGCTAAGTCAGAGGTATTCTGCTTAGAACTCTCTGTCTGTTGCTGAGAAGATGATGGAAAAGGCTTGCCATTGCTAAACCTGTTTCTTCCACCATTACTATTGTTGAAACCTTGTTGAGGTCTCTGTTGATCCTTCCATGAGAAATTTGGATGATTCTCCATGAAGGATTATAGGTGTTTCCATAGGGTTCTCCCATGTAATTCACCTCTTCCATTGAAGGGTTCTCAGGATCATAAGCTTCTTCTTCAGATGAAGCTTCCTTAGTACTACCTGGTGCATTTTGCATTCCAGATAGACTTTAAGAAATCATATTGACTTGTTGAGTCAATATTTTGTTCTGAGCCAAAATGGCATTCATAGTGTCAATCTCAAGAACTCCTTTCTTCTGACTAGTCCCATTGTTCACAGGATTCCTTTCAGAAGTGTACATGAATTGGTTATTTGCAACCATTTCAATCAGTTCTTGAGCTTCTGTAGGCGTCTTCTTCAGATGAAGACATCCTCCAGCAGAGCTATCCAAAGACATCTTGGACAGTTCAGAGAGACCATCATAGAAAATACCTATGATGCTCCATTAAGAAAGCATGTTAGAGGGACACTTTCTGATTAATTGTTTGTATCTTTCCCAAGCTTCATAGAGGGATTCTCCTTCCTTCTGTCTGAAGGTTTGGACTTCCACTCTAAGCTTACTCAATTTTTGAGGTGGAAAGAACTTTGCCAAGAAGGCATTGACTAGCTTTTCCCAAGAGTTCAGGCTTTCTTTAGGTTGTGAGTCCAACCATACTCTAGCTCTGTCTCTTACAGCAAAAGGGAATAGCATAAGTCTGTAGACCTCAGGGTCAATCCCATTAGTCTTGACAGTGTCACAGATTTGCAAGAATTCAGCTAAAAACTGATGAGGATCTTCCAATGGAAGTCCATGGAACTTGTAATTCTGTTGCATTAGAGAAACTAATTGAGGCTTAAGCTCAAAGTTGTTTGCTCCAATGGCAGGGATAGAGATGCTTCTCCCATAGAAGTCGGGAGTAGGTGCAGTAAAGTCACCCAGCACCTTCCTTGCATTGTTGGCATTGTTGTTGTTTTCGGCTGCCATGTGTTCTTCTTCTTTGAAGATTTCTGTTAGGTCCTCTACAGAGAATTGTGCCTTAGCTTCTCTTAGTTTTCGCTTCAAGGTCCTTTCAGGTTCAGGGTCAGCCTCAACAAGAATGCTTTTGTCTTTGCTCCTGCTCATATGAAGGAGAAGAGAACAAGGAAATATGGAATCCTCTATGTCACAGTATAGAGATTCCTTTAGGTGTCAGAGGAAAAGAAAAATGGAAGGCAGAAGTAGAAGAATTCGAACTTATCAAGAGAGATAGGGTTCGAATTATTCATTGAGGAATAGTGTTAGTCCATAAATAGAAGGATGTGAGAAGAGGGGAAGAAATTTTTCGAAAATGAAGTAAAATATTTTAAAAACATTTTGAAAAACACTAATTGATTTTCGAAAACCAAGAATGGAAAAGGAATCAAGTGTTTTTTTGAAAAAGATTTTTGAAATAAGAAATTAAAAAGATTTGATTGAAAACTATTTTTGAAAAAGATGTGATTAAAAAGATATGATTGGTTAAAAAAATGTGATTGAGAAGATATGATTTGAAAAACATTTTAAAAAGATTTGATTTTTAAAATTAATGACTTGGCTATCAAGAAAAGATATGATTCAAACATTAAACATTTCTCAACAGAAAAGGCAACATACTTGATATGTTGAATCAAATCATTAATTGATAGCAAGTATCTTTGAAAATGGAAAGAAATCAATTTTGAAAACATATGATTGAAAAGATATGATTTGAAAAAGATTTGATTTTGAAAAGATTTTGAAAACTTAAAAAAAAATTGATTTGAAAACAAAATCTTCCCTCTTGTGCCATCCTGGCGTTAAACGCCCAGAATGGTGCACATTCTGGCGTTTAACGCCCAAAACTCTACCCTTTTGGGCGTTAAACGCCCAGCGAGGCACCCTGGCTGGCGTTTAAACGCCAGTTTGCCCTTCTTCACTGGGCGTTTTGAACGCCCAGCTTTTTCTGTATAATTCCTCTGCAGTATGTTCTGAATCTTCAATTCTCAGTATTATTGACTTGAAAAGACACAAATTAAAATTATTTTTGGATTTTTAATAATGAGGAATAATCAAAATGCAACTAAAATCAAATAACAATGCATGCAAGACACCAAACTTAGCAGTTTGTATACTACTGACACTAATGAGAATGCATATGAGACACATAAACACTCAAGTCAAGAGAATTCAAAGATCAGAGTAAGAAATCATCAAGAACAACTTGAAGATCACTGAAGACACATGAAAAATGCAAGAAAAATAGAAACATGCAATTGACACCAAACTTAACATGAGACTCTAGACTGAACAAGAAACATAAAATATTTTTGGTTTTTATGATTTTGTAAAATTTTTTTTTGGTGCTTTTTCGAAAATTAAGTGGAAAAGAAAATAAAGGTATCAAAATTCTTAATAAGAATTCCAGGAATCATGCAATGTTAGTCTAAAGCTTCAGTCTAAAGAAATTAGACATGGCTAGCCAAGCTTCAGCAGGACATTGCATTCAAGAGCTAAATTGATGAAGATCAATCAGCTTTGGTGATGATAAGAACATCACCTTGAAACACTAGAATTTATTCTTAAGAACTCTGAAGAAAAATACCTAATCTAAGCAACAAGATGAACCGTCAGTTGTCCATACTAGAAAGCATGTTTTCATATTTAAGCACAAATTGGAAGACAATCATGAAACCATGCTATTTTATTGAATAAATATGGGTAAAAGGTCATAAAATCCCTTAAATGAAGCATAAGATAAACCCTACAAATGGGGTTTGATAGCGCGAAATTGTGATCAATACTTTTCACAACTCAAATAATCCCCGGTGATGAAACCAAAAACTTGGTGTTCACTACCATGGCATAAACACAATTTCGCACAACTAACCAGCAAGTGTACTGGGTTGTCCAAGTAATAAACCTTACGCGAGTAAGGGTCGATCCCACAGAGATTGTTGGTATGAAGCAAGCTATGGTCACCTTGTAAATCTCAGTTAGGCAAACTCAAATGGGTATGGTGATATACGCATAAAACTATAAAGATAAAGATAGAGATACTTATGTAATTCATTGGTAGGAATTTCAGATAAGCGTATGAAGATGCTTGTCCCTTCCGTCTCTCTGCTTTCCTACTGTCTTCATCCAATCCTTCTTACTCCTTTCCATGGCAAGATTATGCAAGGGTTTCACCGTTGTCAGTGGCTACCTCCCATCCTCTCAGTGGAAATGTTCAACGCACCCTGTCACGGCACGGCTATCCATCTGTCGGTTCTCGATCAGGCCGGAATAGAATCCAGTGATTCTTTTGCGTCTGTCACTAACGCCCCGCCCTCAGGAGTTTGAAACACGTCACAGTCATTCAATCATTGAATCCTACTCAGAATACCACAGACAAGGTTAGACCTTCCGGATTCTCTTGAATGCCGCAATCAGTTCTAGCCTATACCACGAAGACTCTGATCTCACGGAATGGCTGGCTCGTTTGTCAGGCGAGCACTCGGTTGTCAGGCGATAAACCATGCGTCGTGTATCAGGAATCCAAGAGATATCCACCCAATCTAAGGTAGAACAGAGGTGGTTGTCAGTCACACGTCATAGGTGAGAATGATGATGAGTGTCACGGATCATCACATTCATCAAGTTGAAGAACAAGTGGTATCTTGGAACAAGAACAAGCGGAATTGAATAGAAGAACAATAGTAATTGCATTAATACTCGAGGTACAGCAGAGCTCCACACCTTAATCTATGGTGTGTAGAAACTCCACCGTTGAAAATACATAAGAACAAGGTCTAGGCATGGCCGAATGGCCAGTCTCCCAAAGTGATCAAAAGATCTAAAGATCAAAAGATTCCAAATATCAAAAGATTCAAATACAATAGTAAAAGGTCCTACTTATAGAAAACTAGTAGCCTAGGGTTTACAGATATGAGTAAATGACATAAAAATCCACTTCCGGGCCCACATGGTGTGTGCTTGGGCTGAGCATTGAAGCATTTTCGTGTAGAGACTCTTCTTGGAGTTAAACGCCAGCTTTGGTGCCAGTTTGGGCGTTTAACTCCCATTCTTGTGCCAGTTCTGGCGTTTAACGCTGGAAATCTTGAGGGTGACTTTGAACGCCGGTTTGGGCCATCATATCTTGAGCAAAGTATGGACTATCATATATTGCTGGAAAGCCCAGGATGTCTACTTTCCAACGCCGTTGAGAGCGCGCCAATTGGGCTTCTGTAGTTCTAGAAAATTCACTTCGAGTGCAGGGAGGTCAGAATCCAACAACATCTGCAGTCCTTTTCAGTCTCTGAATCAGATTTTTGCTCAGGTCCCTCAATTTCAGCCAGAAAATACCCGAAATCATAGAAAAATACACAAACTCATAGTAAAGTCCAGAAAAGTGAATTTTAACTAAAGACTAATAAAAATATACTAAAAACTAACTAGATCATACTAGAAACATACTAAAAACAATGCCAAAAAGCGTACAAATTATTCGCTCATCAGACCACCGGTAAAGCACTTTGGGAGAATAATTCTTTGTCCAGTGTTAATGGCATTAGTTTCGCCACGACCCATACACTCATGCAATTGCTTGAACTTGCCCAGCCACAAGTTTGGTTGTTTCAATCGTAAGTATAAAGTTGTTCTGACTCAACCATAGTGTAGGCAACTACTATGAATTGTTGCAGTAATCTTCTTGATCGCAAAAGGATTTGAGACTCATTAGTCATTCTTTGAAGTCTATATGCAAAGAAGTCTCTCTTGCTTATTGTTGGTCTTTTCTTAGTTTTTCTGACATTTAGTAGAGAAGAAGTAGCTAAATGTAATCTGTAACCATCCTCTCCGTATGGAAACAACAAAGGATATTGAAGAGCAAGGTACATTGGATGTATTACTTCTATCCTCTGCAACATTTTTGATTTTATCTCAATTAATATATCCCTATTAACGCTGCTCTCGTCAATATCTCCAACAATCAGTGCAGCAACTTCAGATGCCGTTGGCAGATTATATGTCCTTGCATCAGTATTTCTTTCGATTATTAACAGTAACTTAACATTAGCGGAGCCATCAACTTGATATCTATCCCGGGTTTAACGAAATGCCTTTGCTAGGACATTATTTTATCTATCATGCCTTTAAGGACGAAACAATTTCAGTTTCCATCAATTTTGCACTGATGTTTGACCTGTTAATAAATAATAATATATAAGAACTTCAATTCATTTGTTAAGATCGAGAAGATCGCATGAGAATTTAGCTCCTAATAATATATTACAATAATTAGCGTTTTAGATAAAGTTAGAAAATAGATGAATTACATGCGTGAGTCGAACAATTACCTAAATGATTCCATGCGGTTTGTAATCTCATTCTCAGTATCATAAATGTATAGCTGGGCAAATTTTGGCTTCTCACTTTCTGGTGGTAGTAAACTGCCAATATGGTGATAATTTTGACCTCTAATGCGAAAGATAGGAGGTGCACCACCTTTGTTTATCGAATGGTCAACTCTTCCTGCCATAGAAGTGAATGCAAACATTCCATTGAAAGCCTTTATATTTTTAAGGAAGTATTGGCTTTTTTCGTCCATTCCACTATGTAACTCTTGCAGCATTTGAGGTGGATGCTTCAAGAAAGGCAATTCAACCTTTCCTTCCATAAATTATGGCCCGCGAATAAAGCGAGTTTAAACGGACCAGCCCATTTAACCCACGAGTTTAACGGGTCGGATCAAAATAGACCGAGCTAGACTGTTTGACAGCCCTAATATAGTGCTTAAAGTTATCTTCAAGTTTAATAGCTAATGCGCGTTAATTGTTGATTTGAATAAGGTGGAAATAAACTCAAGTGCAGTTATGGAGTTAATAGCTGAGAGACGTTATATGATAATTTAGTCAAATTTGTCAAATTATTTAACGACTCTCAGCTATTAATTTCATATAAAGTTAATTGCACCTTAGTTTTCACCTTTGAATAATCACCTGCTAATCCTCGTTTGGCGCATTCAGTAGAGTGATTATAACTTGTTTTAGAAGCTCCATTATGCAATAGATAATCCTATAACCAAAGTGAAAATCAAAATTAAAAACACTAAATTAAATTAATTATATTATTATTAGAAGATAAATTAAATTAAACCTGAGCAAGAGGGAAAAGTGTTTCACCCCCTTGGATGACATCGTTAAGATACATGAGAACTGTGGCGATTCTGTTTCCAGACTTTGCTTGAATATGAAACTTATCTTGAAAGAAATCAAAGTGTGCTTCATACCCCTCACCACCTTCATATCTTAATACTTGTATGGCTTCTCCGTTTTCAAAAAATTCAACAATAAATTCTATAATTAAGGCAAAAATAATTAGCCAAAATGATTATATTGTATATACTTTTTGGAAGGAATGTCCATGCTGAAATCTTCTCTTCAATACCACCAACAATAGGATCCTATATATATATATATATATATATATAATTTTGAAAAACAAGATGTATATATAAAGAAAATATAGGATTGGAGCTACCTCTTGACTTTTCCAAGCATTCATCTAGCCACATCAAGGCCTGACAGTATAGACATTGGTATATGGGATCTCTAAGATCCAATGTATCTAAATGATAATTACAATAGTTAATTGCTGTCCAGAAATCAAGAGATTTAAAAATAAAAAAGAGAATACATCAATACCTTCTTCATCTATTGGCTTTAGACCATCATACTCATGTGTTATTTTAATATCTTCTGGTTCATTACATCAATGGCTTTGATTACTAAATTGAGATAAACGTATATCAATGGATTAACAAAAGTTCGAATTCTCACATTTTTTTAGAAAAAAATTGTATTGATGTCGACCTTCATAATCTCTAATAGGATCAATGTTAGAAATTCTGGATGCTTGAATTGATGATTCACCAATTTAATGTTGTGAGTCTCTAAACAATTCATTTCCACTCTTCACGATAGACTTTATACCTTGTGAAGTTTGGATCACTGTCTTTTCAATAGCTATCCTAATGTCATTAGCATTTTTTCCACTAAGATAATAGCAAAGAAATATTAAAATAGTTAAGGTTTTATATATATATATATTGTGTAATTTTCACATGTGTCTGTTTGATAAAGTTTCAAAAATCAATATAGTAGTTGACTGAAAAATCGAAGAACATTGATGATTACCATGATAATCATCACGATTTTTGATACTATCGGTGTTCTGTCCTAAATTAGTTGTTACTGTAATTGGTGTTTCAATTATGTTTTCTCATCCACGTCTTGAGTTTCCAATTGAGAGCAAAGGAACAGGAGATTTTTTATTCACTAAATATGAAATTAAGTTAAAAAAAAACAAACAAATATTATAGTACCCTACAAGAAATAGAATTATTAATTAAAACAAAAGAGCAAATAGAAGAAAGAAATAAAAAAAATTGGATAAGAGCCACGAGCAGACAAAAAATATGTATAATCAAATTGCCAAATCACCCAATAATCCCTATCTACTATTATTGATATTGAGTACTTAAATAATTCATTACAAACCATGCAACGTTTTCCACAGGGTGTAACTTTTTAATTGCTGTGTGAAGCTGTTAAAATTGTGAAATTTATTTCGGAAAAAGTAAATGTATTTTTTTAATTAAAACTAATTATGTTCATAATTTTTATAAAAGATAAGTTAAAGTTTGTACACATAAAAAATATAGAAAAAAATGCATAAGACAATTTCATATCTAACACATTTTATTAAAAATATTAAATTTATAAATATTTAACTTTTTCTATATTTTCTGAGACTAATGGTCTTGTTAATAAAATGCTATCCATAGTTCAAGGTTTTCCATGTTCTTAATATTGATACATAAATAACTGCAATAATTTTGTGGTAATTTAGTAATAATACATATGGTAATAACACAGGTGGTAATACAAATCACATCTAAATAATTTTCTAATTTTATAAATGGTAGAAACGCTAATAAAGAAACACACTCCAAATAAGGATAAGTAAATTAACTTACTTGTAACATTTGTTAATGGAGTCCTTGTGCTAGCTGAACTGGGCCTCATTGTATGCAATGATTTTTTGTTGATCTCATTTTGTGTGCATATTGATTTGTTAATCAAGAGAGCTTGATTATATGAGCTGCTACTGGCAGCAAAATTCTCTTTGACAACATTTTTTCTCTTTGCTCCATTTTAGGTGTCTTGAAATAATTAATATTTTAAAAGAATGTAACATTAGGAAACAGAAAGAAAGTATGTCATGAAAGAACTGGGATGAGATAATTATGAATGGCAATTACCTTAAGGTGCACTCTATAAACAAAGATATGTTTTTTTTCTTCTTCTTTGACTGTCCAGAATTATTCTACGCCTAATCCTTGCAAGTCTTGAATTTATCTTTGAATTTTCACTGTCCATTGATAAGAGGTTAAAATAACACACTAAACTTGAGGTAATTCATATTCAGAATTGTTATATATGTAGAGTATATTAGGAGTGTTTGAAAACTTAAGAAAAATGAGTTAGCGGGAATGTGTAAAGTATTTTATTAGGTAAAAATAAGAAATTAATACTCTACAATTAATTTTATATCTTTAGCGTAGGATAATTACGTTTGGAATGTGCCCATGCTTCTATGCTTTTTACTCTTTTTTGCTTGCAATACATTTTACCGAAAAATTACATTTGCAACCTTAGATCAAGGAAACTTATAGGAGAGCTAAGTTTGGAATATAATAATCAATACATCATGTGATAGGAAAACAATGATTTCCAATTCATTGATATATACATACATGGAAATATATAATAGTGAACTATCCGAAAAGAGCTAAAAGAAGAGATATCTACTTAATATACTAAAACTGGATTTTTCCCCAACTTATGATGGTGAGTTGTCACTTCCTCATGAATCCATTTTTCTTCCAAAATGATTGTACTATTCTCTCTTCTACATTTATTTTAGAAAACTATTTAACCTTTTATTTGTCATATTTATTTATATTATATTTGTAATCATGTTATATTTATTTTATGAATATCTTTTTAAGAAATACTATTAATATTAACATATGATGTATTAAATAAATATTTTAAAAATAACTGTAACCTATAAAAAAATAAAAATTAACCTAAATAGATATTACATAAAATACATCTATAGAGCTTTTTTTTTTTTTGATAGGGGACACAGGCTAAATAGAGTCAATTTAACCCAAAATCTCCCTAACCCACCCAAGCCTAATCACAAACAGAGCAAACATCCCTAACCCAACCATTCAGTGATTCAACTCCCTCACCTACCCTCATAATTCTACCTTCCCCTCTTCCCTTGAAAACTCATGTTATTGGGGTAGCAGTTTCCCTCACTTACTATCAGAAACCTCGCGGCTACTCAATTACCTGAAGAAGAAGCCCATCGCGTGTGCTTGCCATCGCTGCCCCGTTCTAGAACCGTTGTCATTGCGTCTTACCGTTCTGTATCCGCGTGCGCCCTTTCGCCATTCAGGAACCGCTATTCGTTCATTTTTTCTTTCTTCATCTTTCACTTTTATCATCTTCTTCATTATGTTTTTTCCTCTGTTGATATATTGTTAGTTTTGGCTCATTTGAAAATAATTTGGTAAAGTGGTCTTCTATAGCATCCTACTACACAGAGTCTTATGCTTGAGTCATAAAATAGAGGTGGCAAGGTATTACGACATCTAGAGACAAAATTTAGTACATACAGTAGTGTAAAAAAAGGTTTATAACTAGGAGCCTTTGGAAAAAAAGGGGTAATTCAAAACCGTTAAATCAAAAAGTGCAACACTCCGATCGATAACGCAGTCGAACATGTAAAGGATAAGCTAATGCGAGACAGAATATACAAGAGAGTGCCAAAAAGATACAGATATCAAGACTCGAGACTCGGTTTATGAACGTAGCCGGCCCGAGCATAAAAGTATTCATACATATATAGTAGGAAATCCCAAATGCACCCAAAAAAACAAAAATACAAAACATGTTTCTCCAAAATAACCTCTAGGAGGAGTCAATACAATATATATATATATATATATATATATATATATATATATATATAGTGGAGAATATAAGCATCTAAAGAAATACATAAGAACCCCGAGAGCTAAGGATCTTTGCCAAAAATAGAAGTCTCCAGCATGTCTCAACGAGGAGCCTCACGTCCTGCATCTGAAAACCACAAAATCCACATGGGTGAGAAGCGGAGGTTCTCAGCATGGTAACAGTGCCCAAATATCTAACATGTAATGTCCTGGGAAAGCCGAAGGCAATCCTAGAACTTCCAATTCATAATTCAAAGCATATAAATATAACTAAACCATGAGAAATGAAAACATGCAACTAACTAAGGATCTCCAATCTAACTAAATATCTCCTTTTTCAAATCCTTCAAATCTCCCATCCGCCATCAGTAATAGATATGCAAACACAATTAGATCACATAGAGAAATGCACAAGTAGGAAGTAAGTAAGACAATTAGGCAATTAGCAAGTAATAATGCAATCAATTAGGCATTCCAAACAAATCACATATAATGCATATGATGTATGCCTGTCTTAGTGGCTGATGAGTCTCATCTGTTGGTGATAAACTACTATTTTACGGTTTATCTTGTGGTCAATTGAGTGGATTTTATCAATCTTTCATACACTTGTTCATACAAAATGCATGCTTTACATTTTCCTTCCTGATTTTGTGCTATGATTGAAAACATGCTTCTTTGACCTTAATTTTATTAATTTTAATCTTCTCTTATAACCATTCGATGTAGTGATATGTGCGTTAAGTGATTTCAGGGATTACAGGGCAGGAATGGCTTGGAGGATGGAAAAGAAGTGGTACACGGAATCGTGATTCTCACACTTCTTCACAACTTCACGTAGCTGATCAGCAAGTGCATTGGGTCGTCCAAGTAATACCTACGTGAGTAAGGGTCGATCCCACGGAGATTGTCGACTTGAAGCAAGCTATGGTCATCCTGTAAATCTCAGTCAGGCAGATTCAAATGGTTATGGAGTTTTGATAATTAAAAGATAAATAAGACATAAGATAAGATAGAGATACTTAAGTAATTCATTGGTGGGAATTTCAGAGAAGCGTATGGAGATGCTTTGTTCCCTATGAGCCTCTGCTTTCCTATTGTCTTCATCCAATCTTACATACTCCTTTCCATGGCAAGCTGTATGTTGGGGGATCACCGTTGTCAATGGCTACCGTCCGTCTTCTCAGTAAAAATAGTCCAGCTACGGGTTACGTAGGGCTAATCATCTGTTGGTTCTCGATCGTATCAGAATAAGATCCATTGATCCTTTTGCACACTGTCACTGTGCCCAGCACTCGCGAGTTTGAAGCTCGTCACAGTCATTCCATCCCAGATCCTACTCGGAATACTACAGACAAGGTTTAGACATTCCGGATCTCAAATCTCGAAAGAAAATATGGACTATTATACATTTCTGGAAAGCCCAAGATGTCTACTTTCCAACGCAATTAAGAGCGCGCCAATTGGGCCTCTGTAGCTCAAGAAAATCTATTTCGAGTGCAGGGAGGTCAGAATCCAACAGCATCTGCAGTCCTTTTTCAGCCTATGGATAAGATTTTTGCTCAGGTCCCTCAATTTCAGCCAGAAAATATCTGAAATCACAGAAAAATACACAAACTCATAGTAAAGTCCAAAAATGTAATTTTTGCATAAAAACTAATAATTATATACTAAAAACTACCTAAATCATACTAAAAACTACCTAAAAATAATGCCAAAAAGCGTATAAATTATCCGCTCATCACAACACCAAACTTAAATTGTTGCATGTCCCCAAGCAACTAAAAAAAAATAGAATAAAAAGAAGAGAATATACAATGAATCCCACAATATCAATGAAAGTTAGTCCCAAGTAGATGAGCGGGGCTAGTAGCGTTTTGCTTCTGAACAGTTTTGGCATCTAACTTTATCCTTTGAAATTCAGAATGATTGGCATTGATGTGTGGAAAATGATCCAACACAAAACTCACCGGCAAGTGTACCGGGTCGCATCAAGTAATAATAACTCACAAGAGTGAGGTCGATCCCACAGGGATTGAAGGATTGAGCAATTTTAGTTTAGTGGGTGATTTAGTCAAGCGAATCTAGTTTTGGTTGAGTGATTTGTGTTTAACAAGAAGTAAATGACTGTAAATGTAAAGGGGGGAGGGAGAAGTGCAGTAAATTGAAGAACAGAATTGTAAATTTGCAGAATCTTAAAGAGCAAGAAAGTAAATGACTGAAACTTAAAGTGCAAGAAACTTAAATTGCAGTAACTTAAATGGCAAGAAAGATAAATGGCTTGAATATAAAAGGGAATTGAGGAATGGGATTGCAAGATCTAAACAAAGAAGAAGTAAATTGCAGCAAAATTAAATCAGAAGCAAATATCATTCAAACAGAAAGAAAATAAAATGCAGCAGAGGTTCACAGAAGAACCCAAAAGTAAAATTGGGTCTCAGGTCTCAAGAGACTAGGTAGCAGAGCCTAGATCTCTATTTGCCTTCTTAGATCCAAGTTCACAAAGCAATTGACAGAAAATTTAAAGAAGAAGCAATAGAAGAACAGAAATAAACTTGAATTATGTAGAAAACAAATTGAAAAGAGCTTGAATGGGAATTGAGACAGAATTTCCTCAATTTCACACACCCAAAACTCAGAAACTCAAGAGTAGAATTGCCCAAGTGAGAATGAGGAAGGAGATCAATCAATTCTCCCTTGATCCTCTTGGTGCTCGGACAAATCTCTCAAGGAAGCTCAAAAGAAAATGCAAAGACTAGCCAAAAGGTAAAAATTCAAAAGAGGGTTCAAAGGTAGCTAAAAAAAGTTTTCTAATTACATCAAACTAGCTTCTATTTATACACTTTCTATTCTTGGATTTTGGGATTTGGATGGGCTTTTGATTTGGTGAAGAAATGAATTAAAATGGGAATTTAATTTGGATTTTCGGCCCATGAAAATCACTCCCAGGAGGCTGTCCTGCCCTTGTGGAGGGCAGGGCAGAAAATTGATGCATGGTGCAAGAGCTTGGCGCGACATGGTGCGGCATGGTGCGAGTTTGGTGCGCCCTTGGTGCGCCAGATGCTGCCCTGCTCGCGCCAAGGGCAGGGCAGAAAAGTTGGTGCTGCCAGGGTTGAGGAGTGCGCGCGTTGGTGCTGCCAGGGTTGAAGATTGGTGCGCCAGAATTGATTTTGGTGCGCCAGATGCTGCCCTGCCCGCGCCAAGGGCAGGGCAGGAAAGGTTGGTGCTGCCAGATGCGCCACGGTGCGCCAGAATGCGTGCGTGGTGCTTGTCAGGGGAGAAAATTGGTGCGCCAGGAAGAAAATTGGTGCGCCAAGGTCGTGTGCCAATCCAAATGCTGCCCTGCCCGCGCCAAGGGCAGGGCAGAGTTCCCACATTGCACGTCCCGTGTTCGAAACACGGCTGAGGCATAAATTCATTAATTTCCTTGGTTTCTTGGCACGGCACTCATCCTTAAGTCTTGGCTTCCTCATGGTTCCTTGTTCGAACCTTGTAGCATGCATGGGTGATATTTTCCTTTGAATTTCTTTCCTTATAGAGCCCGATTTTGCCCTCCACAAGGGCAGGGCAATGTTCTCTTCCTCTTGGCCCCAAGGCACCATTTTGTGCTCTGCCCTTGTAGTGGGCAGGGCAGAGTTGCCTTCCTTGGTTGGTTCCTCTATGTTGCCCTCCTAGAGGGCAGTCTGCCCTTGTGGAGGGCAATGTTGCTTCTCCCTTTGCATGCGGCACGCTTCTTCTTGATTCGGCCACGCTTTCCTTTCCTTAGGTCACACTTCTTAGGCCACGCTTTTCCTTTTCTTTTCTTTTCTTCACCTATAATAAACCAAAACAACACTCCAAGTATCACTAAATTCAAGAGGCTTATAAATCAACTAAAATTCAATTAAAATTAGCTTAAACCTCAATGATTAACATTAAATTCATGGTGGTTGTTTGATTTAGAAAAGTTATGCATTTTCACTCCAAATCACTTACTTAGGATGCAAGAAAGTGCATAAATGCTAACAAAACAAGTGAAATTAGCTTGAAAAATGGGTATATGATGACTTGTCATCACAACACCAAACTTAAACCTTGCTTGTCCCCAAGCAAGCATCAAAACTAAGAGTAAATGGAATGAATAAGGAAAGACTATATATCCTTATTATGCAGATAGCAGAACTTGATCTATGGGGCATTTATGCAGACAATGACAACTCAAGTTATTATTCTTGTTACATAATACACATTTTGCATCAAAGGTTTGCTAAACTTGCTGTTATGAGACTCACTTTCTACTCACTCCCTTGCTAACTTTTCTTGGCTTACAAAGCTTAACAAGCTTATTATTCTTTTTATAGGTTGGGTGTCAAATGCTGCAGCATAGCCTTTGGCTTTATTTTCTTTTCTTTTTGCTCAACATCTTTCCACCACAGACACTTGGCTCATTAATTCTTCCTAGGATCATTGATGCCCAGCATCTCTTTGGATAACTAAATGTTCTGTATCTAAGTTGCTCTTTATTGTGAATTTTCAATTGGCCATCCCAAATCAGTTGATCTAAGTGACCGGGTTTCAAAATACCCCTTAGAATTTACTCATCCAAGCAGATCTCAGTACAAGAACACCACAGGCATTTGTCCTAAGGTTCAAGCCATTGGTGTCCAACCTTTATTCTTTGTTTTTCTTGCCATTTTGGCTTTTTCTTTCTTCCTTTTCTTTCTGTTTTTTGTTACCAAGGTTGTTTCATTATTAATAAGAGTTTTTATAACAGCAAGCTAACTCACAATTGAATGAGAATGATATTATGCAACAATTATTTCATGAGTCATGCATTTAATCAAACACATATGCCACCACCAATTTCCATTCATACTCATGCAACATTGGATATTTCACTTTTCAATTCAAACCAAACTCTTTTATTTAAGCAAATGGGAAACAAAGCAATTTTCAAGCTAAGTGATGGATACAAGCATTATGCAGACTTATCATTTTTAGCAAACAATTTCACTTGCAACTAAATGAACACTCTAACAAGACATACAATGGTTCCCATGTTCAGAACAATACACAGCAGCAAGGATTAAGTTCAGATACAACCTTTGAAGTTGCAGCCCTTTGATTCTTCTTTCTGTTGTGTTCTCTTTGAGTTAAGATGCATAATGTCTTCAATTGTTGACTCCTTTCCTGCATAATCCTCAAAGTTGCTTGCTTCTCAAGCCCTTAGTTATATGGTTAGTATGTATAAACTGAGTGTGGCTCCAGGACTGATTTTTGGTGTAGGGACACTAAACTTAATTGTTTGCCACTACCTCAGATGTGACAAGTTAACCATAATTGAAACCATGTATCCTTGCTAAAGGTTAATGAAATAAAAGCTAGAAAACAATTTAACAGTTGAATATTGTGGCTGATTGCTTGGAGCTAGAATCATGCAAGAGGTGAGAATGTATTAAATGATATTTTTGGTGGAACACCAAACTTAGAAATTTTCATTCTCCCTCAAATTGTTTTGGTGTGCAACACCAAACTTAGCTCCTTGCAATCCACACCAATTACCCAACATTTTTATTGAAAAAGCTATGAAAAGAAACTACCTCAGGTTGGGTTGCCTTCCAACAAGTGCTCTTTTATTGTCACTAGCTTGACATCTTCATTTTTGCTTCAAGGGGGATCTAGCTTCTGAACCTCCTTTTCTTTGTTCCATTGCCCTCCTAGATACAGTTTTGCTCTATGACCATTTGCTGTAAACTGACTCTTTGTTGCTTCATCTAGCAATTCAATACTCCCATAAGGAAAAACCTTAGTCACCAAGTATGGACCAGTCCATTTAGACTTAAGCTTGCCAGGGAATATCTGATACGTAAAAATTTGATTTCACGTACAACCGGCAAGTATACCGGGTCGTATCAAGTAATAAAACTCACAAAGAGTGAGGTCGATCCACGGAGATTGGTAGATTAAGCAACTTTAGTTAAATGGTAGATTTAGTCAAGCAAACATAGTTTTGATTTCATGAGCATTTTGATTTCTGAACATAATTGCAAGAATTTAAATGGCAAAGAATGTAAAGAACTAGAAGAGAGAAATAAAGTGAAAGTAAATAACGGAAACTTAAATTGCAAGAAACTTAATTGACATCAAAAGTAAATTGCAAGAAAATAAAGTGCTGAATTCTAAAGAGCAAAATAGTAAATAGCAAGAGATAAAGAAACAGAATGTAAATAACAAGAATAATAAATTGCAAGAGTGTAGAAGGGAATTGGGCAATGGGTATTCAAGCACTAAGAGCAAAAGAAATGAGAATTAATGATAGAGAGAATCATTAGGGATCAGAGGTGCAAGTTTTCATGAATTGATGTTAGTCAATTCCTTCTCAATCATGGGTATAGATCCATGGCAAGTGGGTGATTGAATCCCAATCTCTTGGTGATTCAATCTCTCTCAACATAACCAATTGCCACTCTCGTGATCTAATTGTTCATGAGAAGAGATGAAGTTCAAATCTAATCCAGCCACACAATTCCCATAATCTCAACCAAGGAGAGTTACATCTCACATACTAACCAAGGTGTATTGATTAAAGAAATCATGAAAGGATGAACTCTAAACTGAATTGTGTGGCTCATTCCTCAAATTCACCACATAATTCATATAGATTAACCCCTCTCTCGATGGTGGTTGAATCTTTGAAGATCAAGAGTTCCCTCTTTAGATCAACCACTAGAATTGAGGAGGAGAAGATGAATTCACCAATTCATTTCAACAAGCAGAGCTCTTCCCCCTAATGAAAGTGGGGTTTAGTGAGTCATTGCTCCAATTTCAACAACAATTGCCATAAATCAAAATTAAACTAAATACAAATAAAAATGAAGAAGAAGAAAGAAATGCTTAAAGCTTAAGAGATGAAGAAGAGAAATTCCAAGAAGAACCAAAAATGCTCTCCGGGTAATCCTCCCGGAAGTGTTAAAGAGTTCTCAAGTAAAAGTGCTAAAAGTATGAAAAAGTTCTAAGTGTCAAAAAAATGTAAAAGTCCTCTACAAGTACACCAATCTCTTCTATTTATACTACTCCTAAAACTTCTTCAGAGATCTTCAATTTGGGCTAGCAATGTGGGCTTTCTCATTGT
Source organism: Arachis hypogaea (assembly GCF_003086295.3). Taxonomy (NCBI): domain Eukaryota; kingdom Viridiplantae; phylum Streptophyta; class Magnoliopsida; order Fabales; family Fabaceae; genus Arachis; species Arachis hypogaea. Next base: position 45,474,346 of record NC_092037.1, on the reverse strand, counting down.
TGAATTCTTGGTTCAATTGAAGAAGTTGCTGGCCTTTGTGAGGAATAGGGGAAGCAGAGCAAGTTGGCAACCATTCTGGCCCATTGAGGGGCGTTATTGGCAATAACTCCAGGCTTAATGCACGTTGGCAACGTGCATCACAATTTCCTGGAAGTGAAGTTTGAGACTTGGGCGTTGCTAGCCCAAGTTGTTGCTAACAACTTGCTTTTCCTCTTCTTGGCTCTACTTTCATGCTAAATGTAGCCCAGAATTTGAGTGTCAACCTTCTGCTTCAATATGGACTATTATACATCATTGGAAAGCTCTTGATGTCTATTTTCCAATGCCACTGGAATCACCTCAATTGGACTTTCCTAGCTCAAGTTATGCTTCCTCAAAGAAGGTAAGGTTAAGCTGCCAAGTTGTTGCCAAAAACGCACCTTCACTCCCAAGTTGGCAACGTGCCCGTGCCTAACCTCCCAAGGCAGGGACTTGGGGCTGGCGTTGTTTCAAAACATGCCCCCTTGCTAGCACGTTGGCAACGTGCTCGTGCCCCCTCCAGGGCTCATCTCTAGCCTTCTTGAATTTCAACTTCATGTTCTTGTTTTTAGGGCCTAAAGATGACTCTGGTTTGGCTTTAATTTTGTACTCCACCATGGACTATTATATATGGTTGGAAAGCTCTGAATGTTAGCTTTCCAACGCAACTAGAAGCACTCAATTTGGATCTCTGTAGCTCAAGATATCTTCCATTGAAGAGGACATGGTCAGGCTGCCTTGTTGGAGTTGTTGTGGATAACGCCCCTATATTCCAAGTTAGCAACGTGCTGCCTCCTTTCTTCACCATCCAAAGCTTCCTGGCGTTGTTGCCAACACGCCATGCTTTCTTGAGTTGGCAACGTGCTCGATGCTCTTTCCTAGCTCAAGACATTGCTTCCCACGTTGCCATTGAACACGCCCATAGAAGCTGGCGTTGGCAACGTGCTCGAGCCTTCTTCAAGGCTCTAAACATTGCTTCCCACGTTGGCAACGTGGCTGGCAAGGCTTTCTGGCGTTGGCAACGTGGTTGGCAAGGCTTCTTGGCATTGGCAACGTGGTTGGCAAGGCTTCCTGGCGTTGGCAACGTGGTTGGCACCAAGACTTGGCTGGCAGCACATTCTGGCGTTGGCAACTTGGCTGGCAGCACATTCTGGCGTTGGCACTTGGCTGGCAGCACATTCTGGCATTGGCAACTTGGCTGGCAGCACATTCTGGCGTTGGCAACTTGGCTGGCAGCACATTCTGGCGTTGGCAACTTGGCTGGCAGCACATTCTGGCGTTGGCACTTGGCTGGCAGCACATTCTGGCGTTGGCAACTTGGCTGGCAGCACATTCTGGCGTTGGTAACTTGGCTGGCACCCAAGACTTGGTGCCTAGCCAAGCAACCATTTCTGGCGTTGCCAAGGAACACGCCAATGATAGTGGCGTTGGCAACGTGCTCGAGGTTGTTTCCTATGGTGCCAAAGTTGCTTGGCGTTGCCTTGAATAACGCCTATGGTTCTTGGCGTTGGCAACGCCCTCGAGCTCCTCTTCAAGGCTTCATTCTTGTTGCTTGGCGTTGCCTTGAATAACGCCAGTGAAGTAGCACGTTGGCAACGTGCTCGAGCTTCCTGGCTGGGCAAAGTTCCTTGTTTGTGTGGCGTTGCCTAGGGACACGCCTATGGTTCCTGGCGTTGGCAACGCCCTTGAAGCTCCTTCATGGCCCAAGTTCCTTGCTTGTGTACGTTGTCCATAATAACTCACTCCTTTCTCCAAGTTGGCAACGCCAACTTCTCGTCCAAGGCTGCCTGGCGTTACCTTCAACAACGCAGCCTATTCTTCAAGTTGGCAACGCCAACTTTGCTTCTCCAGGGCTGCCTGGCGTTGCCTTCAACAACGCCCTCCATTCTCCAAGTTGGCAACGCCAACTTGTGCTTCTCCAGGGCTGCCTGGCGTTGCCTTCAACAACGCCTCCTTTTCCCAAGTTGGCAACGCCAACTTCTTGCCCAGCTTGCATCATTCTTGCTTCCATGCTTCCTTGTTTCATCACCTATCATCAACAAAGGAAATAGCTTCAAAGTCTTACCAATTCATGCAATAAATTTCATGAGATTCATTCATACTCATTCATGTATGTATTCTTTAAATCATTTGCATGAATTTGGCTAGAATCAACATGTTCCTTGGTGTTCTCATGCATGAAGATAAAACTCATAAAAGGACTTGTTTATTTAGAGAAAATGAGTGAAATTAAGCTAAAACCAACTAAACTAACTAGCTAATATAACAAATATGCAATTGCATCACAACACCAAACTTAAAGTGTTGCTTGTCCTCAAGCAAAATATAGAAACTTTGTCACAAGAATCTAAGATGTAAAACTTGAATGTTCTTCCAGAGAGTAATTTTTTTCATTGAGCATGTCATCCTCACTTGTGTGGTCATTAATTTATTGTAATTGAACACAACTATTCAACTTTTTCAATTAAAATGCTTGCTTCAATACTAAATTGGTTAACTTCACTAGACTTCTTCTATACCTTAGCACATGATCCTTGAACCATTCTTTCCTTGATGCTTCTCTTCTTTTTTTTTTTTTTATATTCCCCTTTTTTTTCATTTCAAATGAGATCGAAATCTTGTCTTAAGGCGGCTCTTTAGCATAAGCTTTCAATCAACAATCCCAAACCAGTTGGTTCAAGTTGTTAAGTGTTGAGACACTCTTAAAGATTTACTAACTCAAGCCTCTCTCCTTAACACATTCAATCACAGGCATATAACATTGAAATTTTGTTTGGATAGTGGTGTCCAGCACCTCTTTGGGTTGCTAAATGTTCTGTTATAGAGCTACTCTTGATTGTGGGTTTTCAATCGATAATCCCGAGTTAGTTAACTCAAGTTATCGGGTGATGAAGCACCCCTCGGATTTACTAGCCCAAGTATGTCTCTTAACATCAATCACCACAGACACATATCCAAATTTTGTCATTGATGCCTAGCCTTTCATTCTTTGTACTCTATTTTCTTTATTGTCAAGGTTATTTGTGCTTTTACTGATAAAGTCTTTGTGATCCTTGACCGAACTAGTCTTGTATAAGCAAGCATTCTTTTGAATTTCTTGAACATTGATTCTTTCACAATAAATGTATATATACTAGCATCTTTCTTATGGGACAACATGATTCTTTTTAAGCTAGAATTCTCTCTGTTCTTGCTCAAACTACATCTTTTATTCCATTGACAAGTAAAAGTACTTAAGACAAGCAACCATTCCAAACCTGTGAGTGGTGATGCATGGAATGGGCAACATAAAAGAAAATGCTTCAAAAAGAAAAAATGCATCTTAGAAGGTATACCATATTTCAGACATACATCTTCTTTATTTAATAAAGCATAAAGAAAAAAACAAAGGAACTTCACCACCTTTAGTCTTCATGTCCCTTTTCCCTTGCTTGATTCTCCTTGCTTTCCTTTGCCCTTTGGATCTTCTTTCTTTTTCTTTCTCAACTCTCCTTGTTGTTTTGTTGTTGCATCCCCCTTTGGATCTTCTTTCTTTTTCTTTCTTAGTTCTCCTTGTTGTTTTGTTGTTGCACCCCTCTTCTCTTGGCCACACTCCTGAGCTTATCATTGTCTCATTTAGCCTCTGTTGATTAAATCTCACCCTTGCAAATTCTTGTTCTTCAAATATCTTGCGAGCTTCATTAAAGGTTTTAATTTGTGGGTTGAGTAATGGGGGCGTGGAACAGAGGTAACTGAGCTTTTCTTGGGTGCATATATCATAGTCAAGTCTGTCCTTATGCCTGGCTTCCCTGAACATTCTGCTTTCATTGAACTCTCTGTGAAATGTATCATGTCTAGCATCCAACCTATGGAGAAGCTCTCTTTGCTGAGCTTGCTCTTTCCTTAGTTGAGCTTGTTCTTGTATTACTTCTCCATGGCTTTTTCATGTTCCACAGTTGAATTGTTGATGGCTTCCTGCATCTTGGCATATTGTTCTTGTTGTACTTCCATCATGTGTGTTGGTATTCATTTTGTTGGTTCATCCATTGACTTGAACCCCTCTTTGTTGGTCCATCAACTGCCAAAGGTCCCTTTGTTGCTGAGCTTGTTCCTCTTGGCTTCTTTGAATTTGTGAATATTGCCCAGAGATTCCTTCCAAAGCGGCTTGGAGTTGATTCATGTTCAAGGTATGAGGTTCTTCCATTTCTTGAGGCTCCTCCTCTTGTCTTGCTTCTTTCCTTTTCTTCTTCTTGCTAAAGGTTGCCTTTCCAATTGGGTTGTGGTGATGAATTCCAACCTTTCTCGAGTAAGAGGTTTTCCACAGAGACCACATCAGTTTTCTCCAAATTCTTCCAGAGGCACTCCAGCTTCTTCACATAGGCGCAGAATAGTACTAGATATCCTAGCCAGCTGTCCTGTTTGACTTTTTGAGCTATGTCAATGATGTTCTTGGCTATATGTCTCCAACATTGATTTCCCCTCCTTTCATTATACAATGGATCATTATTGCTCTATTCACCGTTACCTCAGATTATTTGAAGTTGACATCAATGATCTCCTCACTATGTCATGCCATCCTTTTGCTTGAGGTATGAGATCACCTCTCCGAAGTTTGAGTGGTTGTCCATGTGAATCCAACACCCATCCGTGCCTACTCTACATAAGTCACTTACCACATCCATGTATCTTGGGTCATTTTCAACCCTTTCTTCATAGCTAGCTCGTTTGAACTGTTTTGCCTTGACCTTTAGCACCCTGTTGATGGTGTCGGGCTAAAATCAACAGTCACACCTCTTACATAACTCATGTATGGTTCTTCATCATCATATTCTCTTATCACATTAGTGTAGAACTCATGGATGAGAAGCATGCTCACTTCTTGAGGTTGGTCACAGAGAAGCTCCCATCCCCTTTTTCTGATTATTTTTGTATTTCAGGGTATTCATTCTTTTCTTAGCTTGAATGGTAACTCTGGAACAACATCTTTGCTTGACATCCAGCTGAAGATACGCTCGTTGTGTTTGGATTTGAATCTTCTTTGATCAAATTCATCTTCTCTCCTATCCCTTGATGATGAGGCCATTGAAATTCACTGCAAGGGTTGAATCTTCCACACCAAACTTAGATGAATGCTTGTCCTCAAGCACAAGGAAAATAGTTGTGAATGGGAGAGATATATGACAACAACGTGACTTAGCAGCTAGAAAATGATGGTAGGGGTGGGTGTTTCGGTATGTGAGGAGATGTAGTGCTTATGATTTTGTTGGGTAAGATTAGGCCTAGGCAAATATAGGAAACATGGAATGAGTTGGGGGTGTAGTGTGACTCGGGTGATGAAATGATTATGGGGGGTAGAAGATGAGTGAGAAGTGAGGTTTGATGATATGGTTGAAGTATTTAAAGTGAAATTTGGAGCATGTTTATGGTTTCCTGTGAGATGCTCGTCATGATGGAGATTCTTGTCAAGATGTTAGCATGAAAATTCAATTGGATTCCTTTGTGTTCGTGACCTCATTGTTATTTTTTTCTTCATTATATGTTGA